>NC_064622.1:83790628-84093658 GCF_023898315.1 Schistocerca nitens | reverse complement strand
GGGCACATTGTTGTCTAGCAACAGAGAAATTCTGCAAGAGGCAAATAATCCCGTTGCAGGAGGTCAGCGGCTGTCGTGATGGTACTTCTGGGCTGACGTGACTCGTGCAATAACCGTAGCATGATGCCTCCGTATATAGCGAGAGAGAGCGCAATGTCACTGCCGCCCCCCCCCCCCCCCCCGGCCCTTGCACCCCACAAACAGTCGTATAAGCGCCCTTGGTCCATGTCCACATAACACAGCAAAGGTCTTGAAACTACCTTGATAAATTCCAAAGACCAGTTTCGGCCAGGACAATGTGGTTAAATGACAGTTGATATATTTACATCACCGACAAGTTTGGGGTGAGTAGAGGGTTTCACAATACGGAATCAATGCATTAGCTTGTAATTAAAGATGAACTTTTAGATTGCTCAGGCTCGAAGACGGAGCGTTAACTATTGTTCAAGGTTTCACCCCTCCCTCTCTCCTCCCTCTCCATAGTTTCCCATCATCCACTCGCCGATCCCTCCCCCTTCACATCCATTTCATCCTTCACCACGTATTCCGTACAAATGAAGCAAACGAGATAAAGGTTCTCTGCATATCCCCTTAAAGGTTTGTATTTTGTAAAAGTTCTCGAAACCATTTCCACTAATTTTGAGTTCATTCGCGAACACCGCGGGGAACGAAACCGTATGTAAATCGCACATTCGCAAGCAATTATTATTTTCTAGCGGAACGGTGTACGCGATAAGAAGGCAGTGCGCTTAATCATTGCTTCGGTCGGGTACATGACACATGAGTCACATTGCCCTTCTTTGTTGTTTGACGCACTATACATAATTATCATGTTTCTGTAAATAGTAGTCAAGTGTCAGACTGTGACTCTATAAAGTTCTGCAATTCAATCCTTATTTGGTTGTAAGACTTATATTCTGACGTATCAGTTTTTTCCACCTCTGGCAATGATTTGGTAATGTGAAAGCTCCAAGTTGCACCTCTGTTCAAACTTTGAGCATACTTTGAAACGGTAGGACAGTATAACTGGCTTGGTAAATCAAATTGGAGGAAGACAAGGAAATACCACCTCCAGTAGGACCATACCTAGGAAAGCACTACGGTATTCCAACAAAGCTTCGGGCTGAAGACAACTTTACTTCCACAAGCACCATTATTAACATGATTATGCATTGTGCACCCATTCCTATTTAGGAGTAAGGATCTTGAGGGTAGTGACATTATTACACCAGCTAGCGAGGAAATACTGTTTTTCGAAGATTCCACTCCCAAATTAAATTCCCTCAGTTTTTTCGTTCCAAAAGTACCTTTGTGGACGATGTATCGTCCTCATGAAGGCTATTTTTTTTTGTTTTTTGCAGTTTCGGCCTACTTTTTTTCCCATGGCATTGGTCGAGAAAGTCTTTATTGGGCTGTTATCTCTTCCACCCTATGAAAGGTAGACGATAAGACGAACCCTCTTTGTATTTCAGAAAATTCCAACGATAATCTAACAGATGAGATCAACTTCACCTTTATTGGCACATGCCCACCAGCTTTCAACACGTCTGCTTGGCGTCTCGTTCCTGGTGTTTGGTGTTAAACGATCATATTCGCAATGACAAACTGACGCGCAAAATCGATTGGATTCCTTTTAAAACAGCATAAACGTGGCTGATTCACAGTTGCTTTTAGTCATTTTTACTTTCATCAACCTTTTCCATACTTACGTGTAAAACGTATCATCCTCTTTCTCCCGGATATGGCTGTTGTCGGCTGTCTCGTACACGCTTAGTCGTTGACAGTCCGAACCCGTTTCTGCAACTTCTCGGCGTATTCGACAGTGGTTGCTGTTATGAGATATCCATTATCTGAATGTTAACGTTAAACGCAGTCCGCAGAGGAGGCAACTGCCGTTGCCTCTTTCATGTATAAACCGAAATTGTGCTTTGTAAACAAAACACTCTTAAGTCTAAATGTCCCGTAAAAACCTTAATCTTTCTTGCGCATGTCTGCAAACGAGAACCTTTTCATTCAGGTTGCGATTAGGATATAGATATTTTGACAAACAGCAACATGCCGATGTTACATTAAGTGAGCTGTTAAATTGAAACGGAAGGATTTAGGGTGACATGTGGACTGCCTTCTCTTCTTGGCCCCAGGGACATCGTCCAGAAGTTTTACCCATTGCTCACCTAATATATTTATGCGTTTGTTCTATTTTCAGCACAAAATCAAAGTACTATTTCTTCCATGTACAAGCAACTGTTAAGCACTGGCACATCTCCTTTGCTGCCAGCATTCAAAGGATGCTTCAAGCATTCGAAGGATGTCTTTTCCCATTTCACTAAGCTGAAGTGTCTAGTCTTTTGAGTTGATGATGCACGTACGATGCCTTGACCAACAAGTACATTATTTCTCCCATGTGAATCTTCATCCTACAAACTACAACTGTTTCACAAATGAAACCCTTGCTCATCATCTGGAGATGTGGAAAAAAATTAGTCATGAGTCAGTCAAACTGATCAGTTGCGGCTGCAGTTGGTCGTTAATATACAGCTCATTTTGTTTTAAGCAATCAACTGCTATGTTAACAAAATGGTAATTTAACCACCAAAAGTACCAGTAGACTGGCAGCGAACTAGTTTGAAGCGCTTCCTTCTCTCGGTAGACGCGTTACTTAAAATCTATTTCCACGTATCTGTTGTCAACTAGGAGTTGCAGAGGCGTGCTCAATGGGTGGGGGGGGGGGGGGAGGAAGGAAGGAAGGAAGGAGGGTTCACTTTCCCCTCTCCTCTGGAATCTAGTGTACAGAGATCTTATTTATATATCGAGGGGCTATGTATGAATTCTGAGGGATATAATAAGATTTTTGTGTTACCTGTAAAATTCTGTTTTTATGACATGACATACCCCGAAACTTACAAACTCACATCAATAGTTATCCATTTATATGCAGTAGTTGACCATAGACTGGATAGATATGTACGCAGTAGAGCGGTTGCTGATGGGAGGAACCCTTCGTGGTATGCAGTCACTGTAAAGAAACCTCTGAAGAAACAAGACTACCGTATAAAATGTATAAAACAAAGTGTAGGGCTACAGGCGGAGAGGTGCTGAATGAATCGCGTCTGGCTCTAAAGAGAGCAACACTTGAAGCTTTAAATGACTGCCATAAAAGGAATATTGTCAAAAGCTCTTCCACAAAACCAAAGAAATTCTGGTCGTATTTAAAGGCTGTTAGCGCCACCAAAGTTAGTGTTAGGTCACCCATGGATGAGACGAGGCTTAAATTGACAGTAGCAAAGCAAAAGTAGAAATGCTTAACTCTGTTTTCAAATGTTCCTTTGTAAAGGAAAACACAGTACTATTGCCCAAATTTAATTCCCGCAAGACTGAAAATATGAGTGAAATACATATTAAGTAGCGATGACAAAAATGACTGAAATCGTTGAAATTGGACAAAGCTGCAGGGCCTGATGGAATTTCCAATTTGCGTATGAGTTAGCCCTTCTGTTAATCATAATCTATCGTAGATGCCGCGAACAAGAAACCAAGGCCAGTAGTCGGAAAAAAAGCGCAGGTCACACTCAGCTATAAGGAGGGCAGCAAAAGTAATCCACAAAACCACCTCTAATATGTTTGACAGCCATTTGTTGTAGAATCTTAGAATGTTTCTGAGCTCAAATATAATGAGGTATCTCGAACAGAATGAGCTTCTTCCATGCCAACCAGCACGGATTTCGAAAACATCGATCATATGAAAACCAACTCGCACTTTCTCATGATGTACTGAAAACCATGGATCAAGGAAGTTAGCTCGACACAGTATGTCTCGATTTCCGAAAAGCATTTTACTCCGTTGCACACCTATACTCTTTACCAATAGAACGATCGTGTGGAGTATCAAGCGAAATCTTTTATTGGATTGAGGATTTTTGGTAGGGAGGGCGCAGCTAGTTATCTTGCGTGCGGAACCATCGTTAGATGGAGACACAACTTCGGGTGTACCCGAGGGAAACGTGTTTGGTACGTTGTTGTTCACCTTGTATATTAATGATCTTGTGAACAACATTAATAGTAACCTCAGACGTTACGCAGATGATGCAGATCTCTACCGTGAAGTACAGTCTGAAAGAAGCTGCACAAATATACAGTCAGGTCTTGATTACTGTTATTTTTGTGGTCTTCAGTCCAGAGACTGGTTTGATGCAGCTCTCCGTGCTACTCTATCCTGTGCAAGCTTCTTCATTTCCAAGTAACTACTGCGGCCTAAATCCTTCTGAATCTGCTTAGTGTATTCACCTCTTGGTCTCCCTCTACGATTTTTACCCTCCACGCTGCCCTCCAACATTAAATTTGTGATCCCTTGATGCCTCAGAACATGCCCTACCAGCCGATCCCTTCTAAACAAGTTGTGCCACAAATTCCTCTTGTCCCCAATTCTATTTACTACCTCCTCGTTAGTTACGTGAACTACCCCTCTAATCTTCAGCGTTCTTCTGTAGCGCCACATTTCGAAAGCTTCTATGATCTTCTTGTCTAAACGATTTATCGTCCACGTTTCAAAAAAAAAAAAAAAAAAAAAAACGGTCGCACGGTTCCGGACTGCGCGCCTAGAACCGCGAGACCACCGCGGCCGGCCGTCCACGTTTCACATCCATACATGGCTACACTCCCTACAAGTACTTTCAGAAAAGACCTGACAAATCTATACTCGATGTTAACAAGTTTCTCTTCTTCAGAAGTGCTTTCCTTGCCATTGCCAGACTACATTTTATATCCTCCCTACTTCGCCCCTTATCAGTTATTTTGCTCCCCAAATAGCAAAACTCATCTATTACTTAAAGTGTGTCCTTTCCTAATCTAATTCCCTCAGCATCACCTGATTTAATTAGACTACATTCCACTACCCTCGTTTTGCTTTTGTTGATGTTCATCTTACAGCCTCTTTTGAAGACAGTGTCCATTCCGTTCAACTGCTCTTCCAGGTCCTTTGCTGTCTCTGACAGAATTGCAATGTCATCGGCAAACCTCAAATTTTTTATTTCTTCTCCATGGATTTTAATTCCTACTCAAAGTTTTTCTTTTGTTTCCTTTATTGCTTGCTCATTGTATAGATTGAATAACATTGGGGGTATTCTACAACCCTGTCTCACTCCCTTCCCAACCATTGCTTCCCTTTCAAAGAACCAGCCTTAAATGATGAATCTGCGAATATACTACAACCTCCTACACATCGCTCCCATAGGAATCGTGAGGACAAGATTAGTTTAATCACAGCACGCACAGAGCATTGAAACATTCTTGCCGCTCTCTATGCAACCCTTATAACTGATACGCTGCCACCATACTGCAGCTTCCGTGGATCAGGGTTGCTTTTTCAGTTCCCACGAGTATGAGATTGACTGTCTCATTATAGCATATGGAAGTGTTGTTAAGGCACCTAAGAGGAGAGCACAGCTCCCAAGACATTCTGCTTCCAACTGCAATGGTTTTAATCCTCAGCTGCCTGCTTTTGCTTGCACTCTTGGCTCAGATTTTTTTCCTGTAATCGACAGTAAAATGCATTTAACGTCTCTCCGAAAGAGAGATTATTCTGAGAACATCTGAGTAAGGTGATGCAGTGGTTGAGGGGCGCTGCAGGAGAAAGGTGGTCCAAATCCTCGTCCAGACTTCTTGAATTAAGCTTTCTACAAAATCACTGACCTAGACCGACGTGATGGTCAACTTGAATCTTCTTTCCCTTTGCAGTACTTCATTATATCCATACATTGATAAAAATTTGTGTGTTTGTGTTTGTTCAAAAAATGGTTCAAATGGCTCTGAGCACTATGGGACTCAACTTCTGAGGTCATCAGTCCCCTAGAACTTAAACTACTTAAACCTAACTAACCTAAGGAAATCACACACATCCATGCCCGAGGCAGGATTTGAACCTGCGACCGTAGCGGTCACGCGGTTCCAGACTGTAGCGCTAGAACCGCACGGCCACCCCGGTCGGGTTTGTGTGTGTGTGTGTGTGTGTGTGTGTGTGTGTGTACCGATTTCAACCAGTTGGAACACACATCCATTACTGTCAGGCAACAACCGCTGTTGGGGCAAGAATCACGTACCTATTACTTCTCTAATATTGTATTTCTAAAAAATTTCGCCGACAGTATTCACATATGCCGCTAAATGCTCTTATAAAATTATATCATGGTGTAACACACAGTTCAGGAGATTTGACATCATAAAACAATGAGATACGCGAAAAAATGCCGCATCATGCACGAAGTGTGAATATATTTATTCTTTAATATTGAGACACCCCTACAGTGAGTCAGCTTCAGGAAATCGCTAACACCTGGCAGCACTTTCAACAGCTTTCAACTGCAAAGCGCACACTGGTGTAGGCGAAAACAGTAACCGTCTATAAAGCTATGAAGAGGCGTTGCCACTGAGACGTTCCCAAAAAATTTGGGTAATGCAGTTACACATTTGTACATTATGTATCTTTCTTTGTGTGACTGTTTCATTTTCTCACGAATACATGGAAATGAATAGTTCTATCTTACACTACACAGTTCGTTTTTTGTTTCCGTTTCTAACGAAAAATTAGCAAAATGAATACCTGGGCATCGTCGCCCAATGTGGCGTCGAATGAAAGTAGACTTGCACTTGCCGGCCGAACTTCCCCGAATGGGGCCTCCCGGCTAACGATGCCATACGCTCATTTCTTCCATTCAACCGGGAAATTTGTACTTCCAACTACTAACACAAAAAAAGAAGGTTGTGGATACAGATTTGGAAATTTCCTTGTAGTAAAGTCCTCTGTCCTTCCTTTCTACACATTTAGATGGAATTCACTTGGAAAGAACTGGACTCTTTTAAGTACGATGTACCTACTTAATCTTCACAGTTTAAAATCTTCACAGATAATTGCATTAAATGTGTTATTCTCTTAGGACATTATGACAGAATTAAAATAGCTCAACGACTATCTGCCAGTATAAGAGGTAGCTAGGTAAAATTTCTCACTTGTATGGCCATAGCTTCCGTAGTAGCTTCATAATTCTTGAGTGTATTTTTGTTCTATCGTTGCAACTACAAAAAGGCGTGATTTTTTCACCAGACTCGTTTCGCTTTATTGAAGTAAAGCATCATCAGTGGTCTATAATTAAGTTATTTACATTTTGATGTGCTTTTATATCGAAAATCAGTTCGTTAAGAATAAGTTGATGTGTAGTTAAGGTGATTCTCGGTTGATCTCTCGCTTACGTCGGGAAATGCCACCTGCTAGCACTTCGATGTTTTTCTGCGTGTCTAACACAACCGAAAATCACCGTAAGTACAAACCAACTTTTTCTTAACGAACTGTTTTTCGATTTAAAAGCAAATGAAAATGTAAATAACTGAATTACACACCCTGATGATGCTTTACTTCAATAAAGCGAAACGCGCCTGGTGAGAAAAATCTTTTGTGGTTGCAACGACAGAACAAAAAATACCCTCAAGAAAATTTCTCACCTTGGAGCCGTAATTATCTTTTTAAACATCTCAAATGATAATGGAAACACGCTCAGTTCGCAAGGAACGATGGGCATACTTAAAGAGCGTCGAATATTTTCTGAGTGTTCGATAAATTATAGCTAATAGCGAAGCTAATATAGCGCCAAGTTTACTGTCGAGTTCTTTATGGCTTAGCTTTTTGTGATTTCTCTAATTTTTTTTAATGCACCTTGTATCAATGCACCTGGTATCAATCACATCCTCTGTATTGAATGACCTAAGACTTTAATCCAGAAATGAGTGGTTGGTAAGCTCAAAACATAGATTGACATCGCTTAAAACTAAACATATATAGTTATAGTTATAGACAGTTCTATATTGTATAAAGAAACCATCTATTGGCAGTTTTTCTTTGACGTCTCAATCGTTAAATGAGAGTGTAATTCATTCGTTCTGTCGAAGGAATCGCGCAGTTATTTAACCGACGATTCTTTCTGAGTTAGTGACCGTTAAATTAACTGTCTCAGATTTTTCCATTTTCATACTATTCATAAATTTCTTTGCGGATATTAAATGAAAGGCAGGTCACATTTTTTCACACAAAAAAAAAACAGATTAAAGACGACATGCTGTAACTGTCACCCCCAACCCCGGCAAAAAAGTGAGGTGACGAGTGCCCCAGAAACATTGTATTCTTTAACGAAAGGTAAAAAGTTATTTAAAAAGCAAATAATTAGTTATGCCTTATTTTATGTTTCCCTATTCCCCTTGGAATGCATTTGGATCATTAAATACAGAGCACCCATTGAGAAAGACGCAGTTGCTTCGGTACATGTTTGAGGTATGAATAAAAGTACTAATGAGTGTGTTCTGCAAAGACAGGCATTCACCAGAACATTACCACCCGACGAGCTGCGAATCCAGACATGTAGCTACGTATCACGTAAATAATACTTAAAGTTTAACGGATGGCCTGTTGGGATGGTCATTGCAAGCTCACGAAAAGACATGATCAAATGTGCCCACTTCCTCACAAAAATGAGGAAGCGTGTTGTTAAACCCATTGTGGCTCCTTTCCTGTGCGTCGGAATGGCCAGCACCGGCAGCAGAATATGTTGGGCAAGCTAGTTGTTTTGTCGCTATGAAAAGGCCGGCGGTCCAACTCAATGCAGCCGCTTCATTATGTTTCTTACAGCCAACACATCGCCACAGATTTACGTGGCCACATTGTGGCCAGAACGAGATAGCCCGCTGTGGCCAACTGTACTCTAAAAGTGGAGCGATTTGCTGATAGTTTCTCTTTATCAGCAGCTGAGTTGCACTTCAGCTCGCGATGCTTATTGTCAACACATATCTCGCCAGGCAAGTCCACAACACACACTGCGTGGGTATATTATGCTTAGTTTAGTGATCCACTTTGTCGGAAACAGGTCTGTGAAGACATCGTTAACGAATGACAGTTTCGGTAGTCATAAGGCAGAGATAGTGTTACTAGCCAGGGTTTATATCTGGTGCAAAGGTTTCCATCAGAGCCCACTCGGACTCGTGAGAGACAACTGAGCAGCAACCATACAGCTGACATTGACATGCGCACTGACGGGATGCCGCGCTTCACTTGACCACCGACGCCACATGGCACAAGCTGATGTCAGCGCACTTACAATACCTCGAATATTCCTGAAATTATTTAAATTAATTTCATACGAAAGTTTCACAACCGTTCGGAAAACATGAAGGTGGAAAAAAAAATATTGGACGATCCCTCATCGTATTTATGCTCGGTTCTGTAACGCAGTGGCTTAACCAATTCCGCTATCTTGAAGCAACTTTTATCAGCATCCTTGTGTGTTCTTTGATCTTGTTATGGTAGTGTTATAATTATATAGCAAATCCTCATGAGAACAAGTTTTCGTGAATCTTAAATGAGTCGTTTACTCAGACCAGCTTAATTTCGTTACATGCGAGTTATAAATGCGAAAACAACTGAATATGAAAATACTTTAACCACCATTAAGGCGTTTCCCATTGTTCTATTACAACAGATGTACCGGCAACGACTCTTTCTCGAGAATCGAGGTGGTGCTTAGAAACAGCAAATGTTTATAGGGTGTAACGTACAACATAAAACTCATCGAATATGGGCTTCTAAACACGACAAATATAATAAACAAAAAATGAAAACAAATGAAATGAAATGATACGATCGTATGGCATTGTTGGCCGGGAGGCCCCATGCGGGGAAGTTCGGCCGCCGTATTGCAAGTTCTTTTTAGTTGACGCCACTTCGGCGACTTTGCGCGTCAATGATGATGAAATGATGATGAAGAACACACAACACCCAATCATCACGAGGTGGAGAAAAATCCCTGACCCCGCCGGGAATCGAACTCGGGACCCCGCAAGAAGCGAGAACGCTACCGCAAGACCATGAGTTCTATTCTACAGTGTTACTTTTATTGTGTTAACCGGTTTCCGACTTGCAAGGATATATTCAGACATTTATTGAAGATGGCCTTGTAAGTGAAAACCGGTTAACACAATAACAGTAAAACTGTAGAACAAAATAAAACTAGTGCTTTTCATATATTATAATTTTGTTCTACCAAGAACCGATGGAAGATTCAGCTAACAACAAATACAGTACGGCGTCTTGCTTTCTGCTTGTGAGATAGAGAACGTTCTTGCTTGCTATTGGTTCCACTTCACGTGGCACGTTGTCGAAATATCGCAGAACTTATTTCGTGTTTCACGTGACGAAATGGCTTCTCAACGAGAAATATCTGTAAGTGACGTCACAAAACATGTAGAGCGCCACGTCAACGTTTGCTAATTCGGCTAAACACGCAAATAGCCAAGGTGACGTAAAGTCGAAAGGTATTTCATAAGGTACCGCTCCAGTTCATAAAAACCTTTATAGAAACAAATTGCATGTCGTGTAAAATGAATCATTAATCAGGACCGCTGTGTAACAGCCAGACGATTTGACAAGCATCCAAACAGAAAGCCACAGTCCTGCATACAGAAGTTGAAGCAATTGCACTCACTGTTTACGCTACGAGTTTCGCCAGTGTACCAGTTTCACACAGTTTGATACAAACGGCACTACTTTACACCAAGTACGGCTCCCGACCCGCACAGTCCATAAGCAGCGTTGGTCGCGAGTCCAGTGATAAAATCTGTGAACAGTTTGTCATTTGAATGCGAATACATTCTGCGTTAGTTGTTTGCCGGTATTGGCATGAGAAGACAGAGGTTTTACCCGATATAAAGAGAGACCAGCAAGAATAATTCGTGGAAGTATAACGCAGTGACATAGAAACTCCACTCTAGAATGAATCTTTTGCTGTGCGCTGTTTTGAAAACTTTCTGGTGTATTAAAACTGTTTGCCAGCCTGGGACGCAAACCCGGACCCTTGCCTTCCGTGGGCAATGCTCTTAGTGACTGTGCTACCAAGGCGCGATTCACGACCTCTGCCTTCACATCTTTACTTCCGCAAGAACCTCTCTATTGCTGTCTAAACTTCACAGACGTTCTCCTACACACCTTGCAATAGGGATATCGCGGATAAATGACTTTTACTCTCATATGTTGGGCTGTTTCCATTGTGAATCTTTCATTCTGCAGACCATCACCTTGTGTGAAAGACGAATTAGTTGGTTGATGACATAATCATTGCCTATGCACAACGTTTAAATGCCTGATCATTAACACTGGATAACTTCGTGTCGTCCAAATAATCATCATTCTCCATTAATCAAGACGTTTAAAAAATAAACAACTATAGTTGAAAGAATGAACGTCAAGAAAATAGTGGTGGAGTTTTACACCATAGTTGACAAATTGCAACGGAAGATATTCTGCAGCGCAGAATGAAAACAGGAGTCGGTAATAAAAAGTTATGATGCAAAGGGTGTTCATTTATGATATTTTGGCTGTTCTGCATAGTAAATGAATCACATTTACAGAACATAAAGCCTACTCCCTTATATGGGGCACTGAAGAAAAAAAGAATCGAGGAAAAAGATAATTAACGTTACATCATATGCGAAAGTCAAATAGGTATCTAATCTATTACAAGAACGGAAAGGATTTTCTAGTAGGAATTCCCAGTCATTAGCCGTTGGCTGTTCACTGCTGATAAAAGGGCACTGCAGACTTTTTGCTATTTAAAAAATCTGATCACTTTATTTGCAATGAAGGGTGTGACTGCTTACAACCATTTGCACATCCGACTACTTGAGAAATCAACAAAATCAGAAGGAGAAGGATGGATGATATCGTTCTGATGACTGTAGGCTAAAAGTATAGAAAGTTTAACCAATTTTAATTAATGAAGGGTATCCGATAAGCAGCATTCGTTTTGATAGTTTTAAAAACAGTTTTGATACTTTGCTAACATTCCTGGACACTTTTTCAGACGCTCCGTGACCGGCCCAGCAGATTTCGATCACTTAGGGAAGGGAAATAAGTTGGAAAATATGGGACTAGGTAGTCTAATCAGCAAGAAATCCTTGACCCATATACACACATCAAAAAAAGAGTTTTGCATCACCGCAGCTCCCAGAACTCCTGAAGATAGACGTTGACTGTGGATATCGTATTACAGACACAGTCCCTTTCACTGTTCAGAGATGTCACTAAACCGGCCCAAAGATGTAAACAACCATGCATGAGCAGCGCCTATTTGACGGAGGGGGTCTGACAGCCGATCAGTTCCAGTCATTCCACCAGGAATGAGGTACACGGCTCGTGTTGTCTGTAGTTCAACCATGCCTAGACCTGTCTATACCGCGGTTCGATCGAGTCCACATTGTTACTTTGTGCCAGGAAGGGCTCTCAACAAGGGAAGTGTCCAGGCGTCTCGGAGTGTACCAAAGCGATGTTGTTCGGATATGGAGGAGACACAGAGAGACAGGAACTGTCGATGACATGCCTCGCTCAGGCCGCCCAAGGGCTACTACTGCAATGGATGACTGCTACCTACGGATTATGGCTTGGAGGAACCCTGACAGCAACGCCACCATGTTCAATAATGCTTTTCGTGCTGCCACAGGACGTCGTGTTACGACTCAAACTGTGCGTAATAGGCTGTATGATGGGCAAATTCACTCCCGACGTCCACGGTGGGGTCCGTCTTTGCACCTGTCTTTGCAACAACGACACCATGCAGCGCGGTACAGATGGTCCCAGCAACATGCCGAATGGACCGCTCAGGATTGGCATCACGTTCTCTTTACTGATGAGTGCTGCATATGCCTTCAACCAGACAATCGTCGGAGACGTGTTTGGAGGCAACCCGGTCAGGCTGAACGCCTTACACAGACTGTCCAGCGAGTGCAGCAAGGTGGAGTTTCCCTGCTGTTTTGGGGTGGCATTATGTGTACGCCGCTGGTGGTGATGGAAGGCGCCGTAAAGGCAGTACGATAAGTGAATACCATCCGCCGACCGATAGTGCAACCATATCGGCAGCATATTGGTGGTCTTCATGGACGACAATTCGCGCCCCCATCGTGCACGCCATGTGAATTACTTTCGTCAGGATAACGACATCGCTCGAGTAGAGTGGCCAGCATGTTCTCCAGACATGAACCTTATCAAACATGCCTGGGATAGATTAAAAATGGCTGACTATGGACGACGTGACCCACCAACCACTCTGAGGGATCTACGCCGAGTCGCCGTTGAGGAGTGGGACTGTCTGGACCAACAGTGCCTTGATGAACTTGTGGATAGTATGCCACGACGAATACAGGCATGCATCAATGCAAGGTATTAGAGGTCCGATGTGTACAGCAATCTGCACCAGCACCTGTATGGTGGTACAACATGCAATGTGTGGTTTTCATGAGCAATGAAACGGACGGAAATGATGTTTATGTTGATCGCTATTCCAATTTTCTGTACAGGTTCTGGAACTCTCGGAACGGAGGCGATGAAAAACTTTTTTTTTTGCGTGTGTATTATTCACTCTTTCGGGCCAATTACCATCATTAAGTTTAGCCATGAGGTGGACTTACTTCTTGGTCCCAAGCTACGGAATTGCTGAACACGGTAAACTGAGACCTGTTTTCCTGGCGCCTATTGCACTACCATCATAGAGGCAAACAGTTGCCAAATTTGTTGAGACACGGGTTTGTGGTTTCTGTTCTGGACGAGCAAGAGTCCAAATCTCCTTTCTGCTTAGGAATCTCTTTAAAATGCTGGGGTGGTGTTTTCTTTCGACCCTGTTCCAAACAGGTGATCAGTTTCTAATGACCTCGACGTTGACGGGAAGTTAAGCTTTTATGTCGGGTACGCAGAACAGAGAAGCAAGTAGTCGAGTTAACACGAAAGTGGAAGGCGCAAGTGTCGTGCATTCAAGGTTTGCAACGTATGTGTGAGAACAGAGAACCGGGTGAAGATATCTGTATGTCGCAGCCTTTTTATTTCAACCATACTATTATCCTGCACATGCATATTACGCGCTTGAAGCAGTCTGCAATCGGACGCTTGCTGTCTTGTCTTCTGTTGCAAGGTGAATGCACCTGCAAGTCGCGCATGCGCAGAAGCGTAGTGATGCCGTGTGTGCCTGTCGTGCGGTGTTGCCTGCCGCTATTCGTTCGTATGTTATCCTGCATTCTAAATCATTTAACGAGACTCATGATGAAGTATCGCGTTTCTCCTTGTGCCACATTAATTATAACGATAAACACAAAGGTTTTTTTTTTTCGGCGTAAGTTACTGACGAAATATCATCAGTCTTCAAAGGTGAAACTCCCTGGCAGATTAAAACTTTGTACCTGACTGGGACTCGAAGGGGGGGGGGGGGCAATTGCTCTACAGACTGAACTAACCAGGCACGACTGACGACCCGCCCTCACAACTTTACTGCCGCCAGTCTTCAAAGGCGATTGCTTACGAAATTCTTGTTTTGTCTGAAACATTGCTCAGGTGTCGACACCAAATACGGCTAACAGGGAATACTGAACACATACGAAGACGGGCAGTACCCTTGGTCACAGGTTTGTCTGACCCGCGGGAGATCGTCTCGGAGGAACTGAAAACACTGAACCTATCAGGCTCCAACTATTTCGCGAAGTTTCAAGAACCAGACTGAAGTGAGGAATATGCTATAGACTATTACGTAGTGCTACCATAGGGACTACGAAGAGAAGATTTGACCATTTACACAGATCTGAGCGATATTTAAGCACTCATTCTTTCTGTGTTCCATTCGTTAATGGCCGGCAAGAAACACTACTTGGAAAGCACTTGCTGCCAAGCACGCAACAGTGGTTTGCAGGGTATGAATGTAGAGCGTAGATGCAAAAGTAGAAAAGTCTGTGGAGGAAGATAGTGTCTCAAAAGTGAACTATGGTGTAATTGTTTTCGCTTCAGCTGGCAAAAAAAAAAGAAGAAATTTGCAGACCCAACAGCTGCTCTTCCTAATGGAAAAGATATTCACTGAAATTATCAGCAACTTCTAAGAATAAAATTATTGTTATCAAGCCAAGGATTAAACTGCTTTCGGAGGTGTTTAGAGCACAACTGACCATTTGCAAGACACGAACTAAATTACAAAGTGAGGGACTGTGCATGAATCAAGTTGTATGGCATACACAGATTCTGAGGACGCTTTTGACTCTGTTTCAGCAAAACAGGAACCAACAGCCCTTGAGAAACATGAAAATGATTCAACATTGGTTAGTACCGAACAATACATGTATCAAAGCGACATCGTTAGTGAAGTGGGATATTCAGAACTAAAAGAGCATTCGGACAAGGAGATGCCACACCACTGAAATTACTCTCGGCAGACTTAAAGACAGGTTTCAGATCCGAGAAGGGATAGTTTTAATCGGAAGTATACGAAGTACTTTTGCTGCTGACATTGTGCTGTTTGTTCCTAGTGCAGTGCATGGAAGAAGTTAAAAGACGTAGTTGGTAAGCAAGCCCGTAAATTAATTCGAATGTGACTAGAATAATGTGTAATCAGCCTGTCTGAAAGAAAAGTTCAAATGAGTAAGCAAATAATTCAGCCTGTTGAGTGTTTATATTTAAGGCAGCTGAAAAGAACGAGAGCAAAAGAGTAAATATGCCATGGAGTATTCGTGATTAAACAGTTGTAAGTCAGGTTTTCAAAGTTAAGATTCCCACTTATCTGAAAAGTGAGGTTTACACTCAATGTGAATCACCAAATTTGCCAGCGATACACTTGGTTTTAATGTGAAAACCATCGAAAAACTCAGGTTTACTAATAGAACAATGGGGAGATACGTGTTTGGAATTAGTAGTGGGTCCAGAAAAAACAAACAAGTCGATCAGGGAACAGTGGAATGGCAGACTAATTATGACTGCAAAGCAAATGAATGGAGGTTGGCGGTACATGTAACCCGCGAATGCATGGTAGAAAGACCGTTACTGAATTCAAAGAGGGAAGGGAAGATAAAGACGACGCCGTTCTGGAAAGTTGGTACACTGTAGTAAAGAACATACAGAAGCAGCATGGATAATTAATCCAGAAGGCGGAAATGGATGAAAACGTCCAGATGTGGCCTGTATCCAACAGTGGAGAATGTAGCAGCAAATTAAAAATAATTATTGTGTGAATAAAGAGGAGGTGTATTGAGCCTCTTTCGTTGGATTCTCTCATAATGGGTGTATCAGAGGCCGAAAGAGTTGTAAGCTAAGCTTTTTACCAACATGTACAGGCTGGCATTTTAGTTTCTTTCAGTAATATTTTTATGTTGTTAATTATTTATTGCCGTTCAACTTAGCTGCGAAGAAATGTACTATATTGTTTATGTACTTCATATACAGACTAGTTATGAGTGCACCATTTTTAAGTTGTAAAGAACATGGCAGTCGATCTCGCAGACCTACTTCACGCCAGAAAAAGGCACAAGTTCAGAGCAGTGAGTACAGCACGGAGAATGACGTTGCAGTTCAGAAAACAGGTAAGGAATAAAAATATACGTCCGTAGCTCGTGGTCTAGTGGCGAGCGTTGCTACCTCTGGATCACGGGGTTCCGGGTTGGAGATTTTTCTCTGCTCGGGGACTGGGTGTTTGTGTTGTCCTCTTCATTCATGAACGGGGCGAAATTGGACTGTGTACATCCTGGGAATTTGTACGAGCGCTGATGGCCGCGCAGTTGAGCGCCCCACAAACCAAACATCATCATCAATAAAAATAAACTGTGTTGTACCGGACTGCAGAATCCGAGACTCGGCGAAGGTAAGAATGCGGACCTGATCACACTATTGGTTTCCGTTGCGCTCCGAGCCAGCCGTAACGGCCGGCGCCGGCTAGCACAAAGAAAGCGCAGGGTGGTCCCCCCCCCCCCCCGTAGCCCCCACCATGTCCATCCCTCGGCCCCTCAGACACGCATGGCATGGGCCCAGCTGCTCGACCAAGGTCGCTCGGTTCACGCTGCGCAGGCTGCCTTGAACTCTGCCAGCGGCGCACCAGCACTCTCTGCGTTTTCATGGGTATCACAGTATCTTTCCGTAAACATATTTCCCAGTTTCGCTCCTGGTTGGTCATGTAAATACTCCGGTATAGATTGGCGGTTCATGTACGTTATGTACACCACTCGCTTTTTGAATTTGATACGATTTGCACTGTAAAACCAAGTGCACCGAAATATTTTGTGTGTGTTAAGGAGAGGGGAGAGGGGGAGGGTGCGGTCCCTGGCGTCCAGCTACACAGGTTTCCAGAGCAAGAGTGCTTAACTCATCGATCGTAATCGACTAGTCGATCGCCGTGGCCTTATGAGTCGATCTTTCAAAACCTGTATCCTAAATCTGTTTAAATAACGTTTTCTTGACAAGAAGTGTTTCGCACGATATTTGTGAGCGGTACAATAAATCTGACAACACTGTGTTCGCCTCTTTCGTCTCCATCTGCATTTCACTGCCTTTAACGCCCATGCCAAGCAACAACAGTCTTTCCTAGGTCGCTATTCGCAAATTGGAACGTGGCGGCGAAACAAGCTCCGTCTCCAGCAGGCAAAAGAAACTATTGTTTTTGAGCTTCCAGAAAACAACAATGTGCATGACGGACGTAATGATCAGTTGAATATTTCGCGTTATCGAAACTGAGAGTGCTGTTCGTATTGTCTACAGAGGAAGATTACAACTATACGATTTGAGTTGGTTGTTGCATCTGTCGTCTGTAACTGATATGACACTTAAACTAAACGTATTACGCAAAGATCTTCTAGGAGAAAACCAAACTGCCATAACTTTTGTACCTTCTATAAAGTGTTCAATTTGACTTTCGCACAGCACAGTTACAGAAATTAAATCTGGAACTCTTTGCTCAAAGACAGTCAGAACTGTCGGATCAGCAGACAACATTGGTTCAAGAAGCTGCAAAGACGTATGTGGCCAATCTGACAGCACTGACACTGAAGTGTGAATTCGAAAACCGATTTTCATGTTTCAAGAAAATGGAACCTTTCTGGCTTTCGTAGCTCACTCTTTCCAAAAAGTAAATGTGGGAGATATTTCTAGTAAAATAAGCACTCTTTTTCTCATGTTGCTAACATGAACCTCAAGAGGAAATGACTTGGGTTCAAAATGACATCTCCTTGAAGACATTATACAACGAAGATAAACTTTTGCAGTTGAGTGAGTCTATAAACCTATACTAACATTGGCATAATATTTTTTTTATTGGTTTATGGATCTACTTATTCATGTGAGGTAGCGATTTCAACGATGAACATCGTGCAATGTTAGAGTAGAACTAAACTGACTGATCCTCATCTTTCAGCCTGTGTAAGGTTGGCTCTGACAAATTATTGTGCTTAAACCTTTACGAAGAAATGTTCAAATGTGTCTGAAATCTTATGGGACTTAACTGCTAAGGTCATAAGTCCCTAAGCTTACACACTACTTAACCTTAGTTATCCTAAGGACACACACACACACAGCTTACACACTACTTAACCTTAATTATCCTAAGGACACACACACACACACACACACCCATGCCCGAGGGAGGACTCGAACCTCCGCCGGGAACAGCCGCACAGTCCATGACTCCAGCGCCCAGACCGCTCGGCTAATCCCGCGCGGCAAACCTTTACACTTTAGGTCAGTAGATCTCTGAATGGACTAAATTGCATGTAGTAGATCTCAAGCTTAAAAAGGCTGAGCACCACTGGTCCAGAGAGTAATATAACTGGAGCAGCTCTATATGATGACGGACCTGCAGTGACTCTAAAACTAGTTAACAGTACAATAAATCGTATCAGATACAAAAAGCGGCTGGTTGCATATCATACCCACATGAATTGCCTTTCATTCATAGTCGCACGAAGGGCGCCCATGTCATTGTATGTGTATGTATTTGTGTATGTGGTGGTGGGGGGGGGGCATATCTGGGGATATGTTTTTAATTTTTGGAAGGCGAACGACGACTTGTAAGTAGCCACAAAAAAGTTTCATTCCCGACCCTGTTAAAAACCTACGTAATACTGACTTTTAGATAAAAAACTCAGTGTTCTTGAAAGTAAAACATCCGACTACACAATAATTTTTTCCTTTCTCTAAGAGCCGGGGGGGGGGGGGCCTTGACTCCAATATGGTAGCGATTTGGCTCCCAGATTTCAACTTCCAAAAAGAATTGCGAGTCGTCAATTGGATTGTCAGAATTAGTCAGGAAGTGATACATAAATGTTGATGTATCTGCAGAATTAGAAGAATCGAACTGTTTGGCAACAACTCTTTCGGCGGCAAAGACACTCGTCTACAATCAATGGATAGTGAAAAAACATACATTAATTCTATTTTTCCACGTCATTCTTCTTTTAGATGGATATAATAAAACTTTTAATACAAAGCTAAATGGACACTTGGCACGTACCAACCAAGGAAACTGCAGAGAACTTAGCAGATATTAAAAAAAGTAATCCAGTTTCACAACCATCAAATGAAGGGAAAATTGCCAGAAAAATTAACAAAGCAACTAGGTAGGATCGAACTGTTGCAGAGCTCCTGAAATCAGTTGGCGCAAAAACTTTAAAAGAAATTTATATTGATCATACAAAACGTATGGATAGTGGATGACTGGGAAACTGCACAGATATATCTACTACATAAGAAGATAGAGAGAACTGATGTTAAGGATTAAAGAGGGGTTCCCTTATTCCTGTCTTATGTATAAGGGGCGTTCAAAAAGAAATGAGCCCGGGACATAATTACTGAAACCCGTACCTGTATGTTAGAAGTATTGACCCTGGCTGCTCAGGCACTTGTGCCATTGTGACACAAGGCGGTGAATGGCTGTCTCATAAAATTCCCGGGGCTGTGATGTTAACCAGTTCCGCACATACAGCTGGACGTCGCCGTCCACACAAGTGCATGAAGTGTTAAGCTGACGTTCTTCTTTGAACAAGATGGCCCTCTTCTGATTCACTTCCTGCAACACGGGACAACAGTGAACGCCCAGCGTTACTAGCAAACCTTGACCACCCTTTGCCAAGCGATCAAATCAAAACGACCAGGCAATCTCACCCGTAGGCTCATTCTGTTCCACGACAATGCAAAGCCTCATACGGCCAACACAGTCGCGGCACTCCTCCAGAAATTTAAATGGGAGATTCTCGGCCACCATCCATACAGTGCGGACCTCTCCCCCTCTGATTACGCTATTTTTGGTCCCCTTATAAAGGCTCTGAGGGGGAAACGATTCACCACGGACGACGACGTCCAGCTGTATGTGAGGAACTGGTTAACAGCGCAGTCCCGGAATTTTGAGAGACAATCATTCACTGCCTTGTGTCACAGTGGGACAAGTGTCTCAACAGCCAGGGTCAATATTTCTAACATACAGGTACTGGTTTCTGTAATTATGCCTCCAGCTCGTTTCTTTTTGAACGCCCCTTATAATATTCTCTTTCTGTGTCTCCTGGACTGACCATAACAACAACAACTTGAATCCAAAATTGGTGAATATCAAGCTGGTGTCAGATGAAGTAAATCTTGCCCAGAAAAAAAAAATTATTTCTAAAACTACTTCACAGGCATCGATAAATTTATAATGATAAAGTAGTATATTTCTTCGTAAATTTTAATGAAGCCTATGGCTCATTCGGCCGCAGATCTATCTTCCAAATTCTGAAAAAACCTGGTCTGGATCTCTCGGAACCATTGCAATTATTAGCGAAACACAAAATGGTACAAAATCTAAAGTAAAATTCAGAGAAGAAATTTCTGAACATTTTGAAATTAAACCAGGAGTGCGACAAGGTGATGGATTCTTTCCATTACTTTTCACCTTTGTCTTAGAAACGCTAGTCCAGGAGAGGAGAAACTGAAATCAGAGCTTAAAATTGGCGAACACAGCAAATTAGGAAGAACCAAGATTACGATAGACTGCGAAGCTTTTGCAGACGACCTGGCGATCGACGTCTGGATACTGAAAGAGCGCAAAATGAATAGAAATTCCTAATGAAACAGCAAGAAGAGTAGGGTACCAATTACAAATCGAAAAAAAGAAAACAGAACATATATCTACCAACTACCTGGCATCAAAAATTCTGAAAACTAAATACAGGAAAGTCGAGAGAATTTCTCAGTTCAAATATTTAAATTAAAGCATTCAGGAGACTGACGTGGAAAACATTTGTTACTAAGTTCGTTGTCATAAAATAGAAACATAATTTAGGCTTCCAAAAGACATCTGTAACAGCAAAAAAGCATCTCAAAACACACCATACTGAGGCAATACACTACAGTCAACAACTTACAGTGTCTTCATGGTGCCGAAACAATCTTTTTAAACAGAAAAAGTGACACTCCAGAAATCCAAAAGAGAGAACAGGAAATAACCAGGAAAGTTTGGTCCAAATTACACTGACAAAGGGAGCCACGGCGTTTGGCTCAAAAATGGCTCTGAACACTATGGGACTTAACATCTGAGGTCATCAGTCCCCTGGAACTTAGAACTACTTAAACCTCACTAACCTAAGGACATCACACACATCCATGCCCGAGGCAGGATTCGAACCTGCGACCGTAGCAGTCGCGCGGTTTCGGACTGAGCGCCTAGTGAAGTGATCAGATCTATATAATCAGTCGTTCACTGCGAAACTGACTTACACATCACAGTGCAAAAATGAACAGGGCAATGTGCCAGCCATTGAATATTACATTTATCAGATAGAATCTTATGGTTTTAACTAATCCATAAGGGCATTTCTATAAAAACTGTCTATTTCCAAATTTCTAATATAAGCCAATAATGCACCTTAAATGTTTTGTGTTTTTACACTATTAGACACACAATCTCAATGTCACATAAGTTCTGTACATTAGCTTATAAAGTTCAAAACTACTCTCTGAAGTAGAAAAAGCACACATCATAAATATACTGTAAAATCTTAAATAATATCCTTAAGGTAACTACAATACATCACTGTCAACACAGTCTTATTTTTTATATTAACCAATGCCCATTCTTTCAAATACAATTTTTAACATATTACCGAACTTTTTCTTGTGATTTGAATACCTTCTAATTTTGTGGAATTCACACAGCATGTGTACCTTGAACTATATTATGCTAACGGATCCTAATTTGTTAAGGACGTAGTTAACAAAATTTCCCAGCAACCAGTACACAGCGTTATTTTTTGCTTCTGGGAAACAGCGTGCTTCAGGCCTGTGTATCAATGACAGCAATATACAGGGTGTTACAAAAAGGTACGGCCAAACTTTCAGGAAACATTCCTCACACACAAATAAAGAAAAGATGTTATGTGGACATGTGTCCGGAAACGCTTAATTTCCATGTTCGAGCTCATTTTAGTTTCGTCAGTATGAACTGTACTTCCTCGATTCACCGCCATGATTTCATACGGGATACTCTACCTGTGCTGGTAGGACATGTGCCTTTACAAGTACGACACAACATGTGGTTCACGCACGATGGAGCTCCTGCACATTTCAGTCGAAGTGTTCGTACGCTTCTCAACAACAGATTCGGTGACCGATGGATTGGTAGAGGCGGACCAATTCCAAGCCTCCACGCTCTCCTGACCTCAACCATCTTGACTTTCATTTATGGGGGCATTTGAAAGCTCTTGTCTACGCAACCCCGGTACCAAATGTAGAGAGTCTTCGTGCTCGTATTGTGGACGGCTGTGATACAATACGCCATTCTCCAGGGCTGCATCAGCGCATCACGGATTCCATGCGACGGAGGGTGGATGCATGTATCCTCGCTAACGGAGGACATTTTGAACATTTCCTGTAAAAAAGTGTTTGAAGCCACGCTGGTACGTTCTGTTGCTGTGTGTTACCATTCCATGATTAATGTGATTTGAAGAGAAGTAATAAAATGAGCTCTAACATGGAAAGTAAGCGTTTCCGGACACATGTCCACAAAACATATTTTCTTTTTTTGTGTGTGAGGAATGTTTCCTGAAAGTTTGGCCGTACCTTTTTGTAACATGCTGTATACTCAGGGGATGTTCTTGTAATCAGAGCTATTTGCTCCCGGATCCACTTCCAGCTATTCATGTGATCACTGCAAGTATATCTATGAATTATTGTGTCAACTAGATGGCATTGTTGACATAAATTTGTTTCACAGAGTCCGATCGCGTGCAGTCTTTCATTGGTGCTAACTATATTGTTAACTGTCTTGAACCATGACGTTTTTATATTAGACGTTAGCACATTAGAACTAATGTTTTTCCAAATGTCAGTCCACTCAATGTTTGGAAACTGTTGTTCAATTTTGTTCCTTCCTTCGCTTTTCTTTCGTTCCCGCATTATGGCTCTCGATGTTAAATGTCGGGACTGCCTGAGTTCGACACTGACATAACTAAACTCAACATAGAAAATCCTCACATGCTGTAAGCGACTGTTGATATTCTGCACGTCAATCGGGGGAAGCAGGCTTGGAGGTTTAATGATCTCGAAAAGTTGGCTGGTTATGCTTTCTCGCGAGTCTCTTATTAAATTAACTTGCCTTTTGATAAAAAGAGCAGAGGCTTTATCCGTTATATCAATTAATCCTAGTCCACCATTTTTAGGATCTAAAGTGGCTGTTTTTGCAGGTACTCTGAACACAACCTCTCCACAAAAAGTTGGTGATTTTGGACATTATTCTCCTCGCTATCATTCTCGGTATTGGAAACAGCTGGGCAGTATAATAAGGCTTAGCAAGGGTACATGAGTTGATATACTGTGTTCTTTGAACTTGGTTCATATATCGAGTTAAATTCTCTACAATGGCTCCTTGCACTTTATCTGCTGCAACTTTCCAATTTAAAACCTTCATTTTCATAGGTCATGCTGTTAGGGTGATCCTAAGTGTTTTATGTTGTCGGACTAATTTTGCCCACTCGACGTTGATATTATCAAAACCTCTGAGATTTAAGATCTTTTTTTTTCGTTTGCATTGGCTCCAGATTCTCTATAGTACGAATCAATCACTGTTGCTAGCGTGGTTACCTCGTCATTATTCCCTATAATGACCCCTATATCGTCAGCATAGGCTCTTACAACTGTTTTATTTCCTGATAATGTTCAAAATGGTTCAAATGGCTCTGAGCACTATGGGACTCAACTGCTGAGGTCATTAGTACCCTAGAACTTAGAACTAGTTAAACCTAACTAACCTAAGGACATCACAAACATCCATGCCCGAGGCAGGATTCGAACCTGCGACCGTAGTGGTCTTGCGGTTCCAGACTGCAGCGCCTTTAACCGCACGGCCACTTCGGCCGGCCCTGATAATGTTAAGCCTTTTAATCTAGCATGACCATGTCGGAGGAAAGGTTCCACCGAAATGGCGAAGAGCGACATGGACAGAGGACTTCCTTGAGGAACATCTCGTTGTATTTGCATCGGCCTGGATTGTTGACAATTCACCGCTATTTTAGCATTTATTCCAGTTGCTATGTTCTTGATCAACTGTATGACCCTATCGTTGAAACCTATTTTCTTCAATGTCCGTAGAAGATATTCATGATTTACTACATCGAACGCTTTATAAAAATCTAAAAACAATAAAGCACACGTTATGTTTGTTACAGAAGTTATTGCAATGACAGCCGGCCGCGGTGGTCTAGCGGTTCTAGGCGCTCAGTCCGGAACCGCGCGACTGCTACGGTCGCAGGTTCGAATCCTGCCTCGGGCATGGATGTGTGTGATGTCCTTAGGTTAGTTAGGTTTAAGTAGTTCTAAGTTCTAGGGGACTGATGACCACAGATGTTTAATCCCATAGTGCTCAGAGCCATTTGAACCATTATTGCAATGTTATCCCTGAATTCCGCTAGATTTTGAAAAATGGTTCTGCCTTGCACGCAGTTCTGATGTTGACAAATAATTTTATCTGTAAGGCATGAAATTCTCTTGTTTATTATTCTAGCTATTAATTTATAATCAGAATTCAGCAGTGAAATTGGGCGAAAATTATTTAAATCTTTGTTTTCATTATTTTTTGGCACCAGAACAATTTTACTCTCCCTAAACTCAGCCGGAATCATTTTACCCTGAATAACCTGATTTACAATGTCCGTGATTTTCTCACCTACTATTGGCCAGTAACGTATGTAAAACTCTGCTGGCAGACCATCCGGTCCTGGAGATTTTTTTGGTGGTGAGGCGCACAGAGTCTCAAACATGTCTTCTTCACTGACAACCTCGAGAAAATTTTCGTTGCCATCTTCTGTCAGCTGTGGGGCTAGGATGTCAAGGAAGTCTTCCAAAGAAGCATCACTACTTTGATGTACAGAATATAGCTCGCAATAATAGCGATAAATCTCGTCCATGATATCCTGCTGGGTTCTGAGAATCGTACCGTGTTTTGTTCGAATTTCATCAATAAAAGTCCTTCTCCTGGTTTTCGTATGCTTCACTAAATGGTGTAGGGAAGTAGTTTCATCTTCTGACACCGAATTTGCCTTCGATTTTATTTTCAACCCTTCCATTTGACTTCTCTTGATATTAAGTAACTTGGCTTTGACTTTTTTGGTGTCTGTTATCCGAAGTGAGGAACCTGCTGAGACTTGATCATATAGATCTCTCAAAACGGAATAGTAATACTCTATAGTGCATTTCATTTCCCTTGCGCTCTGGGTACTGTATTGAATAAGAACTTTCCTCAACTTTGGCTTTGCCATTTTAACCCACCAGTCAATAGCAGTGGCATATCTACTACGGGCTCGCAGGCATATTGCCCATGTTTCTTTAATCAGATCTTCTAAATCATGATTTACTAACAAGGGAGTGTTCAAATTCCACTGATTCTTGAATCGGCGAACCGGCTGTCTTGTTAGATTTATGCAAGCTAAGGCACTTGAATGGTCTGAAAAGTACGTAGGAATGGTTTCCACTTTTGTCACAGAAGTTTCAACATTTTTAGAAATATGTAGTCTATCAATCCTGCTACGTGATGTTGCCGTGACATAAGTGAACTCAACCGTGGACGGGTATTTGATTTCCCATGTATCCTATAATTCTAAACCAGTAAGTAGTTGGTTTAGTTCACTTCAGAAATTAAAATTACGTAACTGATATTTTCGATTTAAAACACAATTAAAATCGCCTCCAAGTAATATCTTGGCGATTTCCTTAACAAGTATATCAGGTCATCTTTGAAGAAACGTGCCCTGTCAGCTCGGTGAGAACTTCCTGAAGGGGCGTACAACCTGATGATAGTCACATCATAGATTTTTAGTCCTATTCCCCTTCCGGATTCCAGTCGTTCCACCTCGCTTACTGTAATCCCTTCCCTCATCAAAATAGCTGTTCCAACACTTGTTTCGGGAGACACATTTATGTAACTGACAGAACAGGGAATTACCAAATCCGAATTAGAACTTTTTGTAACAGGGCAATATCAGTCGCGGATTCGTACAAAAATTCCTTAAGGGCTCGTAATTTCAAACCTGTCGTGATTTGATTTTTGTTTATAGTGGTGACAGAATAAGGTTGCGTCATTGTTCTGTCACTATGTAGTTGTTTTGATGAACTAATTTAGTTTCCTGTGGTTCAGTGTCCAGTTAAGCTGTAACAGTTTTCTCGAAAGGCTGAACATGGAATAACACTTCAATCAGTTTATTAGTTACTGTCCCGTTTTTTTCTACTTCTGATGTTTTCTCTTTTACCGCAAGCAGACTGATTTCCTGGTAAACTTTCTGATTTTTCCTCCAGTGATTCGTGTAGGACCGTTTCGGACCGAACATTCTTTGGGCTTGGGTCGCCCCTACTGGATTTTCCCTTCGCTTGGTTACGACCTACATTCTCATTTGGTTGCGTCGGTATTTTACTTCGCGGCTTATCTGGAGCAGCAGCAGACCCTTTCGCGATTACGGTTGGCGGCGCCTGCCCTGAGGTGTTGACCGTGATTTCAGTTTGGCCACCACTTCCTCGTTCTTTATTAATTTCACTCACTTCCTAATCGAGGGAAACAAATGGAGACTGCAGTTTTGCAACCTCTCCCTGAATTTGTTTACTAACAGATAGATTCTGATCTTTGCAATCGGCTACTGCACCTGCTGTTTCTTGCAAATTAATGCTGCTTACACTCCTTTCATTTTCTGGCACCGTATGTGTATTATCTTTCTGTTCATTAGTTTCCATTCGCATTTTGCCTTCAGGTTCCTCTGCCTCTTCATCGCACTGTTTTTGCTTGCGAAGTGAGGGAGTGGGACAAGACAGCTCGTCCTCTGAACAACTATCAGTTATCTCCAGAGGTCGTTTTTTCGGTTGCATTTCAGTTTCACGAGTAGGGGCAACAGGGTTTCCTTTTGTTGTTAACGGGGGAAATTGACTGTTATCGTGAAGGGAGACATCAGCTTGGCCCGCTGCGTTAACATCCTCATCCAGTTGATCCGGGCTATTCTTTGGTAACATATCATTTAAGGTAAGCTTCTGACGCTGTATCAAATTACTTTTAAGAACAACAGTTCGCCGCGGACAATCCTGTCTGAAGTGTACGGTTTCGTTACATATATGACATGTAGCTTCCTGACCTGTATAAACAATTTGTGCCTTATACCCACAAACAGTTATGTGAGACGGAATATTCGTCTTAACGTCCATCTCTGCACAGCGGACCCCGTTAAAACACTGCAGTTTAAAGCGAGGCGGCCATCTTTCATTTGCAATTGATTTAACGTCTCCGTAGTTTCAATTTCAATGGGAAGATTCAAGACACGAACGGTTTTGTATTGAATGTCCGCTCTATAGATGGAAACCTTCCTTTTATAACCATATCTATGCACAAAATCTACTTCATAGCCCCAATTTCGTAACACTTTATCAACAGTCGAAGCACTGATTAACTTGACAAAAACACAGTATTTTTCCTGATCCAGTTGCCAGGTATGGGCGGTTTCAGAATTTAGACCAATTACCTGTGTAATCCAGTCATCTATTTCCAGGGATGTCGGCTGAACATGACGGGATTCCTTGTCAAAAGCAAATACCAGAGTATTTTTCCTGAGGTTTGTTCCCATGGTTAATCCAGCGAAGCAATTCGGTTAAACAACTGAAATTCCAAGTAGCAGCAGCAAGACCAGAAAGAGCGATCAGATCATAAGGAATAGGAACGAACACGAGATTAACGGACGGACGGCACTCGGCGAAGCACAAGTACAGCGATGTGAACATTGAAGTGCAGCGCAACAGTTAACAGCGGCCACTCGCGAGCGCAGCTGAAACGGAATTGAGGACCGCTCGGCCACACCGGCCGGCTCACGACGTTTGCTTCACACTTTGTACACTATTAGTAGTCATAGGACAACGTAATGTCAAGTAGTAAGGCGATTTGGAAAAAACGGCAAGAGATTTTCTACGCGTCAATGATGTAAAAGTCACGCGATCTCCACACGATGTGCTTACGTCATCGATTTCTTAGCCACTGGTGCCCCCAATACTTACCTTCTCACATTAAACACCTATCATCATTCCACAACCGCAATACCAGATTGGATACGTGTAGCATCTTGGCTGTACCTTTACATAACACAAAATCTTTCTCCGTGTCATTCTCCATCTCAGTCATACGACTATGGAACGCGCTCCCCTGTGATCTGCGTCTTATCCAGAACCACTCAACATTCAAGAGGGAACTCAAACCTTACATATTAGGGACGTTATAGCCACCATTGTTGTGCCCCTCTCATCTCTTTCTTTCTCCTCTCCATCATAGCTTCGAATTTTACCATTCTATTTCTCTTCCTCTAACCTAGCTACCTCTTCTATATCTCTGTCACCCCATTCTATCGTCTTATGTCTCTGTTCGATGAGAATAACTCACAAGCTGCAAGAACATAACGAGAAAATTCCCAACTAGCAATAGCACTGAGATTCATAAAAGAAAAATATGTTTACTTTCATATACATAGTCATTATTATTATTATTATTATTATTATTATTATTGATTGTTATAATTATTTTTCAATTGTTATAATTATCATTGTACTACTGTTATAATCTCTATTTTTTTCTTTAACATTAATGCTGTATAACACGTCATATGTCCTTAATGTTCTGTACAAACGTAAATTCGTTCAATATGAGTATGCCTGGTTAGGTGTAAGAGAGGGCCTGAAAGCCCTAATCTTGCCAGGTAAAATAAATGCATAAATAAATAAATAAAACGGTGCGTTGCGATCCTGCGCATGAGCTGCCGGCGGTCATGTCGTTGGTGTTCAAGCTCCGTAATCGGTGTATCGCTGGATTTTTTTTAAAATTTACATTTTTTTAGCTATAGTCTTGTTGTTTCACACATATTACATTTGAAAGGTAATATGATGAAAAGACACGTGTATTTACATGAACTTTTATTGAATTTCCAATGTTATTTGGTTGCCTGCTAATTTTTATTATCACAGAAAATATTATATTTATAACGATCGACAAGTAATTGACCAAACGCTAAGGTTTTCCTGAAAATGTATGCCTGTAGTGATTTCTGACATCCCTTATACCTGAAATAGAGCAAGGTATCGAGATCTGCTTTACACCTAAACGCTTCGGTCTGTAATCACTGTTTTCAAGGACGAGGGACACGCTTGGAAAGCCAAAGTCAAACATCGATAAATAAAGTGTATATTACTTTATGCAATAACACAATGAGTTAAAGATGTGTCTGAATATGAGGGTAATGTAGATTACTCATCGGTTGTGCTTTCGACGTTATAAGTTGCGGACTTACATTTTTCATACAGTCATGGAAAACAAATTGAAACGGCATCTATTACATCGAATGAATGCAATTTTCCCTCTCTCACAAAGAATCTTCAGAGGTTCTAAGGAAAAACAAGGCTCGCATTTTCGAAAAATTCTCTTCCTTCCGACAATCTGACTGCAAACCAAATGTAACGTAACATTTCGTAAATATCGGTGTCGAAAATTGGCGATGTACGATCGAATGTACTTTATAGTATCTTCACGGGAAGCAATTCCTTGTTCATTGTAAATGAAATACGAACAAGTTTGAAGGTGCTTGATAAAGTTTTTAACTTGCCTCTAGAAATAAAAGTCGCATAATATTTGCTGTAATAATAAAAATTAGTAGAAGCCAAAAAATTGGAAATTCAATAAATGTTTATGAAAATACACGTATCTCTCCATAATGCAATCTTTCAAGTGTAATACGAACGAAATAATACGACCAGTATTGAAAAAATATAAATAATAAAAAAGGATGAGGGAACTCGATCCTGCGATTACAGAGCTTGAACGCTGATCACGTTACCGCCACCATCTCATGATCAGGCTCGCAACGCACCGCTATGTATTCAACGCATGAAACTTCTCTTGAAATTTTCACGAAATAGCCTAAGTAATACGCCTTATTACTTCCACATTGTGTTGTCCTAATGGACTACCAAAAGTGTACAAAGTTTGAAGTAAATCAGCGCTCAGACGTCATAGTCCTCCCTTGTGGACAAGTAACGTACAAAGAGCAAATAAACACATTGAAAAGTATACCAGTATTTTTTTGGACACAAAAAATAACGCAAGTTAGAATTCTACCAGCATATTTAAATAATGGAACCAACTAAAGTAACTACGCACTTTGTGGAACTCTGCGAAACCAGCAATAAAGCTAAAACAATGAAATTGATCAGTGCAGTGAAAGAAGGCTTGAAGGGAGTAGGAATTACACTCCTTGGTATACCAGACAGAATACTTCTTGGCAGAAAATTCACGACTGGACAGTTGGGCAGGCAGAAAAACCTAACAAGAAGGAACAGTTTGGTCTAACGAGCGCAATACACACCATTCTGAGAAAATGAAAGTAAAATGAATATTAAGAAAAGCTGAAACAAAACCGTAGAAATGCAATTAGCTGAACATCGCGTGGTCCAGTAGGGCCTAAACATAAACAATAATAAAACAATTTCGAATACATTAATTGGTCTGAATAAGAGTTTCGCACATGTCTTTTCTTGTGCAATCTCCTCCTCTTTCATCTTGGGAGTTTACTGACATCCACAAGGAAACAGTTAATAAAGTCATTCATCCAAAATGAATTTACACTCTGCAGCGGAATGTGTGCCAATTCGAAGCTTCCTAGCAGATTAAAACTTTGCGGCGGACCGAGATAGCCGGAATAAAAGCTGTGGGGGAGGGTCGTGAGTCGTGCTTGGATAGCTCAGTCTGTAGAGCAACTGTCCGCGAAAGGCAAAGGTCTCGGGTTCGAGTCCCGATCCGGCATTCAGTTTTCCTCTGCCTGGCAGTTTGACTTGATCATATTGATAAATTCGTAACAGTTGATTTACAGACACAGCTCTTACTTTACAAATGACGCTCGGAAAACCGATATTTCATGGAGCGAGTAAAATTGATTCAGTCCTAAACACTACAGCGAAAAATGGTTTCCGAAATGCCATTTGCTGGTTGTGGAAGTTTTGTGGCATATAACCGTGCTGACTGTGAAGTCAACAACGGAAAACGCTAATGTAAGATATTGAAGAACAAGGAAGGATTTAATTATGTCAGATACGTCTTGAGTCCCTCCACCCCCAACTGAGAGCAGACAAGAAAGGAACTATCAACTACAAAATAAGATTTCTCTTTCTCTCACACACTTTACCCTATCTTCCCCTCTATCTTTCTTAACTCCCTCATTTTTATAACGTTATAATGATGTCTCCCTCCTTTTTGCTCCCCTCCTTACACACTATGTCATTTACCTGTATTATGTACCACATACTTTCTATACCTCCCCTCTTGCACTCAGGACATTTTCTGGCTTCATACCCACCCAAGTTCCACTCTCTTAGACGCCAATGCAGGCAGATTTTACAAAGAAAACGAGTACTAAAATGAACTGAAAAATTATTAGCACTTCGAACACCGAAGTACCAGAGAGAAAGAGAACGACATGAGCATCAATGAAATGAACGCAGCAGTGTAAAGTAAAGGCAAAATTTAAAAACGTATAAATTTTAGTGCTTAAACTAATAAAAGGAAATGGACAAGAAAAACAATACCAAAAGTGAGAATTCTTGAGAAATGTGTGCATGCAGATAATACAGCCACATGGAAGAAGCAACAGCCAAGGAAACGTCATAAGTAAATAAACGAACTATAACTTTCAGATCTGTCGCAATGTTTCTTATCTATAAAATGGAACCTGTATGGTGTCGAAAGTTCGCATTAAATAGTTTGAGTGAAAGCGACTGCAGTGATAATAAAGTACACTATGTTTCAATGGGAAAAGGCAGAATGTAAATGTATGGAGCTTCGTGTTCCGGCATGAAAACCACAAGTACACGGCTGGCCATTAAGTTCGTAATACTAGGGAACGCGACAAATTTTACTTATTGTGTGTATACAGAGTAGTGGAAAGAACACATATGAAATTTGGAGGTGATTTGTGGGTATACAGTGCGAAATTTAGTACACAGAGCTACCACCTCTGGTAGTAACAACAACTGGGCATCGAGTCCAACCAAGCTTGAGTAATGAATATGGGTATGCCATTTTGTACTGCTTTACTGCCAGTGCTCATCAATCGCAGTGGTTGGTGACTGGTGGTGTGCTAGTCTCCCAGCAGCTCATGACTAGATGAGAGATCTGGAGAAAGTAATGGCCAGTGCAGTAGACGAGCACCCTCGGTATCGAGGTAGGTCAGGGCAGCATGGGTAGCACGTGGGCTTGTGTTAAGTCATTGAAAGGTAACGTCTCGAAGATAGGGCATAGCCAACGGCCTTAAAACGGAAAGTAATACATAATGTCCAAATCACTGGCCAGATGTGAACCAGAGGTCATCCTGCTGTACACCCAATGGCACCTCAAACTTCAACGCCAGGTATGACAATGATGAATGCAATCTGTAAACGATAGTCCTCTTGGAAGTCTCCGCACATAGATACATTCCTTGTGATGCTGTCTACAGAACCTGAACTTGACTGAAAAGACAATGTGAAGCGACTCTGTGTCCAATGTAAATTTTGGGCGCACCACTGTCGGTGCTCCACTCTCTCTGTTAGCGTCTGAGGAAGCCACAACAATGATCGACGTGCTACAGTTCGTGTCGCTCCAGTTGTTGGCTGGCCACACTCGAGTGGATTTTAGCGAAGGGCGAAGGTCCACAGACATTTCAGAGGATTCTTGAAGACCTCCAGTCCCCACTTGTGTGGTAGGTGGGACACAACCTTGAGACCGTTACCTGCAGTTCTGGGAACTGCTGATATGGTCTCTCAGCAGCCACACAGACGGGTGGATTTTTGCGATGCTCCTCTTTCAGCCAAGTCCATGAGTTTTCAGCGAGCCCATGGTTGACGTGCTACTCCGGCATAACAACTCGCTCACGTCGGCAGTATTGGGACAAGGGGTGTACTGCCCCAAAGTATCGTCATCTAAGATGGCGGCGATCACGTCATCCATGATGGCGGCTATGACGTCATCCATATTGCAGATTTTGTCGGGAAGTTTGAATTTTGACAGGAAAGTGCCACGCCCCCATCGCCCAGAAAATTGGCGGGAAGTTCAAATTCCAACAGGATAATGCGTCACACCAAGAAAAATTGCGGAAAAAAAGGACTAGTCTTTGTTATTTAACCAGATTCAAGCATGTGTGTTCGCCACTGGGTCTGGACTCCATCTGGCTTATTTCATATTGTCGCTACCAGAGAGCGCCACTGTGATGTCATCCAAGATGGCGACTGTGATGTCAATCAAGATATTTGCACCCAGTGTATCCACCACGTGGTGTAAGATTGAACACTTGGCCTACCTCCACTAACCTAACCCCCTCCCCAATAAAAATCGCGCGAAGCTCAAATTCCAACATGATAATGTGTCACACCTAGGAAAATGGCGGGAAAAATGGATTTGTCTTTATTATGTAACCAATTCCAAGCAGATGTGTTCACCCCTGGGTCTGGACTGCAACTGGCTTAGTTCATATTGGTGCCACCAGAGGGCATTCTCCTGATGTCAGATCATGATGCAAGTACAGTTATTCAAGATGGCTGCACCCGATGTATCCATCACGAGCTCCAGAGCTCAAGTGGTTTAGTTCATATCGTCAACACCAGAGGAAGCCACCGCGACGTCGGGTGATGACGCAAGATCGTCTGTTCGTTCTCGCACATGCATCATAACCGGACATGATCCGTGCCACCAGCCGCGGGTGTCCAACCGCTTACATCACACACCCTCGGCCACCACCTCCATACACGCGCTGGACATTGCCTTCTTTAAATATGCTAACACTCACATCATGCACCTAACTAATTAATTACATTTTAATTTTAGTCGTACTCAATAATCCAATTTACAATTTCAATATTGAATGATCAGATTAGAAGTTCCACATTTTCCCACTATCAGCACGGCATTCAGTCAAGACCCCCTTCTAACAGCCGTGTACCGGAGGAGTCTAGAGGAACGGAAGGTTCCAAATGATTGGGAAAGATCACAGGTAGTCCCAGTCTTCAAGAAGGGTCGTCGCGCAGATGTGCAAAACTATAGACCTATATCTCTGACATTGATCTGTTGTAGAATTTTAGAACATGTTTTTTGCTCCCGTATCATGTTATTTCTGGAAACCCAGAATCTACTCTGTAGCAATCAACATGGATTCTGGAAACAGCGATCGTGTGAGACCCAACTCGCTTTATTGGTTCATGAGACCCAGAAAATATTAGATACAGGCTCCCAGGTAGATGCCATTTTCCTTGACTTCCGGAAGGCGTTCGATACAGTTCCGCACTGTCGCCTGATAAACAAAGTAAGAGCCTATGGAATATCATATCATCTGTGTGGCTGGATTGAAGAGTTTTTAGCAAACAGAACACAGCATGTTGCTGTCAATGGAGAGACGTCTACAGACGTTAAAGTAACCTCTGGCGTGACACAGGGGAGTGTTATGGGACCATTGCTTTTCACAATATATATAAATGACCTAGTAGATAGTGTTGGGAGTTCCATGCGGCTTCTCGCGGATGATGCTGTAGTATACAGAGAAGTTGCAGCATTAGAAAACTGCAGCGAAATGCAGGAAGATCTGCAGCGGATTGGCACTTGGTGCAGGGAGTGGCAACTGACCCTTAACATGGACAAACGTAATGTATTGCGAATACATAGAAAGAAGGATCCTTTATTATATGATTATATGATAGCAGAACAAACACTGGTAGCAGTTACTTCTGTAAAATATCTGGGAGAATGCGTGCGGAACGATTTGAAGTGGAATGATCATATAAAATTAATTGTTGGTATGGCGGGTGCCAGGCTGAGATTCATTGGGAGAGTCCTTAGAAAATGTAGTCCGTCAACAAAGGAGGTGGCTTACTAAACACTCGTTTAACCTATACTTGAGTATTGCTCATCAGTGTGGGGTACCAGGTCGGGTTGACAGAGGAGATAGAGAAGATCCAAAGAAGAGGGGCGCGTTTCGTCACAGGGTTATTTGGTAAGCGTGATAGCGTTACGAAGATGTTTAGCAAACTCAAGTGGCAGACTCTGCAAGAGAGGCACTCTGCATCGCGGTGTAGCTTGCCGTCCAGGTTTCGAGAGAGTACGATTCTGGATGAGGTATCGAATATATTGCCTCCCCGTACTTATACCTCCCGAGGAGATCACGAACGTAAAATTAGAGAGATTCGAGCGCACACGGGGGCTTTCCGGCAGTCATTCTTCCCGCGAACCATACGCGACTGGAACAGGGAGGTAATGACAGTGGCACGTAAAGTGCCCTCCACCACACACTGTTGGGTGGCTTGCGGAGTATAAATGTAGATGTAGATGAACCCCCAGCCCTAGAATGCTGCACCAATAGTCACCTGACTCTATGTAAGAAAATTGTGGGAAACAAAGGACACTTCTACCAGCCTCAGCCCCCCGACAGCCACCTCCTCCTAGGAACCGGCGCCAAGTTTGAATTCTGGCAGTAAAGAAAGCTCACTTGTGCTTTCGCTATCAATGTAAGAAAATTGTTGTATGCGAAGCTCACCACCACCACTAACTTTATCTTCCAGGACGCAACCTCTTCCTAGGGGCTGCCGAAAAAGGGACTCAGCCCACACTAGGCTGATGGAGAGAGGAAGTAGTGTACTTTATTTACTTGGGAGGAATTTATTAAGGGATCGATTGTATCTATCACAGAACACACGCTCTGACATCCCCCACATCATGCAGGCCTGCAAACTACTGCTACATAACTCACGTAAAAGGCTCAATACACACTCAAGCTAATTGTAAACTGTCAAAAATAACACACTGCACAACCTACAGACATGTCAACCACTCATAAATTGTGCAATACAGTTAGGTCCAGATAGCCAAACAACTTCTAAATTGTCATATTGCTAAGAAAATGGGTTCACTACGCTTTTAACTACCTAGTTTCAACTACTTTTCAAGGAGCAGACCACCACCTCATCCTAGGAACCGGCGCTGAGTTTGAATTCTGGCACTAAAGAAAGGTCACTTGCGCTTTCGCTACCAACCTAACAAAATTGCTGCAAACCAAGCTCACCACCACCACTAACCCTAGCCTCCAGGACGCAATCTCTTCCAAGGGGCTGCCGGTAAAAGGACTCAGCCCGCACTAGGTTGATGGAGAGAGCAAGGAATGTACATTATTTATTTGGGAGCATTTTATTTAGGGATGGAGTATATGTATCACAGTACACACGCACTGACATGCCCCACGGTATACAGACTTGCAAACCACTCCTACATAACTCATTTATACGGCTCTACACACATGCTTGCTAATTGTAAACCGTGAAAAATAACACAGACATGCGAACCACTCATAAATAATGCAGTACACTTACATCCAGATAGCCAAGCAACTCCTAAATTGTCAAAATAATAATCCATAGGCGTGCATATACAGAGACATACAGAAAGCAGAGAAAACGCTCTGCGAATGTGGAGGTGACTGGATACAGTCGAGTGCATTGCTATATTATACGTCCCGATCAGTGCATCTGGGCTAGGTGGTGGCATCTGCGCTACATTTACAATCAATTTTAGAATACGGAACGAGATGTTATGTCATGATCGCATATATAGATCTGAGCTCAGATCGATAGAATTGCGAAAAGTGACCAGGGAATAGGTATATATTGACTGAATATAGAGCCTAATGCGGTGAAATTGAGGAAGTACTTTGCTATCTTCTGGTTCGCACCGAACAATTTGTATATCGGACCAAGTATGCTGCAACAGGAGGAATCCCGGAAAACGTGGACATCGAAACGAAGCGAATAAGGGAGGCAGTCAATTTTTTTTCCCATTGAGGCTGCATGATACTGTATGTCTGTTGAGGTATCAGTGATACCGAATGCATCAGTCACGTGAAATAGCATGCGTTCTACTTGTATACAGCTACGTGTTCCGTTTGTGTTTTAAAGCACTGTCTACTTGCGATCGTCAATGGTAAACCTGTTGGTCATCAGACGACTTCCATCTCATGTGTGAAGAAACTTGACACACTCCTATAAAAAGGAGCTTTGATTTATGCGATCGGCCCTGTCGTATCTTGGGTGTAAAAATCGAGACTTCAGGCTCATAACTAACTTAACGGTAAGACCTTGTGATGTGGTGCAATCTCTGTGTACACATTTGCCCGACTGATGAGCTGTTTACAGAGATAGTGACGGGATGATTTGTAACTTTCACATGTCGGACGCTGCTGCAATGCGTTTATCAACAAAGGAGGTGGCTTACTAAACACTCGTTTAACCTGTACTTGAGTATTGCTCATCAGTGTGGGGTACCAGGTCGGGTTGACAGAGGAGATAGAGAAGATCCAAAGAAGAGGGGCGCGTTTCGTCACAGGGTTATTTGGTAAGCGTGATAGCGTTACGAAGATGTTTAGCAAACATCATTTTATGTAGGCCTTATGCAGGCATAGTATAATTTCTGAATCATGGTCGGATGTGAACAGTGGACACTATACGTCTCCACAAAGCTATATTGCGCTCGTATCATGCAAAGCAGATATTTTACCATTCGATAAGATGGTTCAGCGTAGAGAAACTGTGAAGAAGGGTGTATGTCTGATAGGTTGGAAAGGTAGTCCATCCAACATTATATGGTTCAAATGGCACTGAGCACTATGCAATTTAACTTCTGAGGTCATCAGTCGCCTAGAACTTAGAACTAATTAAATCTAACTAACCTAAGGACATCACACACATCCATGCCCGAGGCAGGATTCGAACCTGCGACCGTAGCGGTCGCTCGGCTCCAGACTGTAGCGCCTAGAACCGCACGGCCACTCCGGCCGGCCATCCAACATTATAGCCCGTTTTCAAGACAATCTTAGGAGTGTGTGTGTTTATGTTCTCTATCTTACCAATACCTTCCAGGTACAGATCCTAGACTCTAGAACAATAATTTAGAGTTGATAGCTTCGTTGATTTTGGTAAAAATGTGTCCAACTCAATTCGTCTCGAACTCCATTGCGTATAAAAATTAGTCTTTTCTTGTTCTCCTTCACTATATGCTATTACATTACGGAACTTTGAAATCTGTTACTATACATGGATAAGGAGTGCTAAGCTCCTCGACATGGTCACATCTCGAGAAATCTCCTGCACTTGGATGAGTTGGGACTTGGAAAGCTATATTCATTCGTGAGACGTGGAGTGTAGCGCTCTTCTTCTGTTCGCTTGGAGATTAATTCTCTCTAACGGTGCTGCAAGGTGTGTTGGTCAATGACTGTGTGAGGTTGGTCTTTTTCTCTTAAGACAGTGAGAATGCTCTGTGACTCCCATACGCTGAGAGATAGATTGTAAATTAAAGACTATGCTCGAGGTGATAGAAATATGTAGAGCGCTGTCTCGTATACTTTGATCATGTATGTGTTCAAGAATTAACAATGAATGGATGTACTGCACAGTAATCTATCCACATTCGCAATCAAACTCTCAAAGTGATGTAAAGGGGGCGGTTTAGCTGTGATACTGAAATTGGGGGCCATGCTGTCACATCAATGATCGGTGTCGAAATTAGTGTAAAAGTGTTAAAATTGTTCACACTATCAACTAAGATGCTTATTATTAGAGTATATCGGTGGTGTCTTTTCCATCCCACCCGTCCGCTGACATGCTGTTGGTTACGAAATAATGATTGAGTGCAATGCTTGTTTGAGTTGGAGGGAGAGTTTTGGCGGCTGGGCTATACCTTCTGGAGTGGTTAGCACCGCAACAGTGATCGCGTACATGTGTGCAAAATTACGAATGAGTCGAAACGGAACATAGAGTTATCAGCTATTCCGTCAGTGTGAAAGATGAGTGTAAATGTAGAGCTCGTGAATCACATTCGGACTCTAATTTGGAGACTCTACACAACGCTATCAAACTCTTCCGGTTTCCTTATGTTGTAGCTGTCTTTTATTTAAAATCATCCGATGTGTGGCATGTTATGGTAGCAGCCCTAAGAACATGATTTACACCGTGCAACGTCTAGTTTCCTGCGAAAACCTGTAGATCAGAACTTCTTAAAGTCAGTTTAGAACCTGGCGCAGGCCTCGAAGTCGTGGCAGAAAAAAGAAATGTTTGGCAGTGTACAAAGCGCGTTAGAAAACATTGTTTAAAACAACTAAACAGGAGCACAGGGGGCGTTTCTTGCGATTTACAGTATAGTACGTGGGTTCAAATGGCTCTGAGCACTGTGGGACTTAACATCTATGATCATCAGTCCCCTAGAACTTAGAACTACTTAAACCTAACTAACCTAAGGACATCACACAACAGCCAGTCATCACGAGGCAAAGAAAGTACGTGGGATACGATCATTCTCCTACTGTAGAGGTGATGAAACTTTCAACAACTCTCTGCAGTGTATCAATACGTATGTACAGGGCTATTACAAATGATTGAAGCGATTTCATAAATTCACTGTAGCTCCATTCATTGACATATGGTCACGACACACTACATATACGTAGAAAAACTCATAAAGTTTTGTTCGGCTGAAGCCGCACTTCATGTTTCTGCCGCCAGAGCGCTCGATAGCGCAGTGAGACAAAATGGCGACAGGAGTCGAGTAAGCGTATGTCGTGCTTGAAATGCACTCACATCAGTCAGCCATAACAGTGCAACGACACTTCAGGACGAAGTTCAACAAAGATCCACCAACTGCTAACTCCATTCGGCGATGGTATGCGCAGTTTAAAGCTTCTGGATGCCTCTGTAAGGGGAAATCAACGGGTCGGCCTGCAGCGAGCGAAGAAACGGTTGAATGCGTGCGGGCAAGTTTCACGCGTAGCCCGCGGAAGCCGACGAATAAAGCAAGCAGGGAGCTAAACGTACCACAGCCGACGGTTTGGAAAATCTTACGGAAAAGGCTAAAGCAGAAGCCTTACCGTTTACAATTGCTACAAGCCCTGACACCCGATGACAAAGTCAAACGCTTTGAATTTTCGACGCGGTTGCAACAGCTCATGGAAGAGGATGCGTTCAGTGCGAAACTTGTTTTCAGTGATGAAGGAACATTTTTTCTTAATGGTGAAGTGAACAGACACAATGTGCGAATCTGGGTGGTAGAGAATCCTCACGCATTCGTGCAGAAAATTCGCAATTCACCAAAAGTTAACGTGTTTTGTGCAATCTCACGGTTTAAAGTTTACGGCCCCTTTTTCTTCTGCGAAAAAAACGTTACAGGACACGTGTATCTGGACATGCTGGAAAATTGGCTCATGCCACAACTGGAGACCGACAGCGCCGACTTCATCTTTCAACAGGATGGTGCTCCACTGCACTTCCATCATGATGTTCGGCATTTCTTAAACAGGAGATTGGAAAACCGATGGATCGGTCGTGGTGGAGATCATGATCAGCAATTCATGTCATGGCTTCCACGCTCTCCCGACTTAACCCCATGCGATTTCTTTCTGTGGGGTTACGTGAAAGTTCAGTGTTTAAACCTCCTCTACCAAGAAACGTGCCAGAACTGTGAGCTCGCATCAACGATGCTTTCGAACTCATTGATGGGGACATGCTGCGCCGAGTGTGGGAGGAACTTGATTATCGGGTTGATGTCTGCCGAATCACTAAAGAGGCACATATCGAACATTTGTGAATGCCTAAAAAAACTTTTTGAGTTTTTGTATATGTATGCAAAGCATTGTGAAAATATCTCAAATAATAAAGTTATTGTAGAGCTGTGAAATCGCTTCAATCATTTGTAATAACCCTGTATTTAATAGGTTTGTTCCACACAGGGAGCAGTAGCAGCAGCAGTTTGTCAGGTAAATTTAGTGAGGAGCGAAGTATGCCGTTAGGAATGCTTGGAGGGCTGCACGCTGTGCTCTTCTGGGAAACATTGCGAAATCTCTCTCTCTCTCTCTCTCTCTCTCTCTCTCTCTCTCTCTCTCTCCGCGCTGGACCCCCAACGCAGCTTTGTGTCATCGCGCGAGTATTGACGTCTATGTGAGTTCTATATGAGATGAAGTTATTTGAGCTTCTATAGTTGTTAATTTTTCTCTGTTGCGGGATAGAGAATAACGATGATAGAATGTTGGACTGATAGATTTGAATGGACGTGGATCTGTAGTACTTGTATGTAGTCTGGGAATGCGCCACAATGCGCACATTGTCGCCGAATGGCCAAAACACCGTCCTGTCGCACTAACTCGCTTCGCTTTGTTTCTAGCCAGGCTGCAGATGGTGGTGGATATGGCTTTGTCCGACTTCTGCTCAGTTCCGACTTAAAATGGCATGATCACATGCGCAAAGCTGTAGAAATGGAAGCAGTTGCAAGATGTGTAGGGATTGACCATGACCATGTTGGATTTTTACTGCAGCAGATAGGTTCGAGAAAGATGACGCGTTTCGAGATATGAGAGCGCTAGAAATATGATTCACTTATGGCTGTGATCCAGCGCAGGTATCGGAACCGCGCGAATGCTACGGTCGCAGGTTCGAATCCTGCCTCGAGCATGGATGTGTGTGATGTCCTTAGGTTAGTTAGGTTTAAGGAGTTCTAAGTTCTAGGGGACTGATGACCACAGATGTTAAGCCCCATTGTGCTCAGAGCCATTTGAACCAGCGCAGGTATGTGGCTGAATGGAAGGATCTGATTCCAAATCTTAGACATCATTTCTAGTGGATAGCGTAATATTAGAGGTGTGAAAAGCTAGTGTACATTTCTTACGACCTCAATAAGCATACGATTTACTGATGTTTGTGATCCTTCTCAATCAGTCATCGCCTTTAACTCAGTGGATATATAACGGAACCTCTGACATGGTACTGAGACAGGATACGTAACACATACTGGATAAATATCCAGCGGCGTGAGGAGAGTTGCAAATACCGGTCACATACCGCGTTCCTTAGCCGAATGACTTTCAAAATTCACCGATTTTATGACAAGGTTGCATCATGGGCTACGTGTTGGTCTGATAATACACATTCCTACCATTACCGACTCGGTATTTGTCTGGACAAAAAACGATCCCATTCAGAGGTAATGTCGTACCTAGATTTATAAAGCAAGTATATAACTTTTAACATGGATACTAGTGCACACTTCTAGAACGACGAGCGCTTGTGAGAATAACATGCAGTAGTTGTTGGGATCGAGATTTCAACATGTGCTCGATGATGTCTATGACACGGTAGTATGACTCGCAAGATGAACGTAAGAGAGATGCACACCCATCGTTGATTTTCGGTCAGTATTATTTGGTGTCGTATGCATCCAGTTATTGAGGAGTTAATATTATACTTAATATTAGTGCCGGGTGTGCGATATGTTCGCATTTGAGCATCAGGTTTATAAATTATATCTGTTTGTGTAAAGGAAATGTGTATGTGCTGTTGTAGGAAGGGTATGGATTTAACTTGAGGTACTGTGATAGCGAAGGGAAGAGTATGTCAAATAATAAGATTGGTAGATATTTCTATTTCCAGAGCCACTGCCGAGAGGAGGGTGTATTTCCAATACTTCGGTCATTGCCGAATACCCTTCAATTCAGACTGCGATAGTAAGATTTAATTGTACATATAATGATAGAAGATATATATGAGGGGTTTTCTGGAATGTGTCTGTGTATGCTAAGTCTGTGGTGGTATTGATTCGGGTTCCCCTGTTAATGGTAGCAGTCTTGCGAATGTAGAGGCCTGTTGGAGTGTAGGAATGTATTAGAGTTAACTTTACCATCTTCTAGACCAACGAATAGCGTACTAATACTTAGTATGTGCCGGGCAACTTTCGTGATCAAGTGTAAGTTTGAGAAGATGGTGCGTTTGCGGTGGAGCGTTATTCCCTCCCATGTAAATTGTTCGGTCGACTGCTTCTGGGCATTTGAGGGAAGATCGACTGTGGTGTGTTGGACACACGTTTGCCTGTTCTCTAGACGTGGGAAAGACCATAGTTGGTTTGTAAAGAATATTGATCATCTCGAATCTGTTAGATGACCGACTTAGGTATTCGGGAGTGCGAATATCAGTTTACTCTACTTGTTTCTAGTTAGTCAATGGTTTACAGCACGCTGCACCTCGCTAAAGTATGGTATTTGTGGAGAAATAATTTACAGTGTATATGTTGTGCATTATGTTGCGTTACCGATAGAGAGGCTAGTGCGGTGTTCTTGATATCGAGAAGTTCAGCGAGAATCGTCGGTACTCGGTGATATATTCCCTGGTTGGAGATTGGTTTGACGGTCCAATATTCTTGCGAGTATCGTTTGTATTTGATGACCTGTACACAACTTTACGATGTTTAGTTGTCTGTGAAAAATGGTGATCAGTGTAAAATATTTATTAACACTGAGTGTAGCGTCTGTAGAAAGAAAGAACAGGTTGGCGGTGTGTAGATTGAGGGAACTGTCGGTGCAATTTAGCAATCTTTGCAAAATAACGACAGAAAGTCCGAGAAAGAAAAGATGGATGGTGCTTCGATACCGACGGCGTTAGTAATTCGACTGGTAAATTCGATAAGAGCTAATGAGAATGCTCGATTCATTGCGGTGGGATATAGGAGCGGTGAGGACATTTGTGTACGTTGCGGGCAGGAAGGCTATCACGTTATGTCCGGGAGGAAAACTGCATTAGGCAATGTTTTGGCAAACAGGTTCTGTTAGGCCAGGAATTTTGGCGCATACAAGCTGAGACAACAAGAAAGTGAGTGTTAAATATTTCTGCGGCACTATAAAAATCAGCACTTGGCTCATTTTTTTTTCACAAACCCATGTGACATAAGAATAACATTGAGAATGTTTTAGATGGCGATGTGTCAGGCAAGCTGGAGCGTGTACGTGTGGTTGAACGCGTTTGGCAACACGCTCTGTGCTATTCTGCCTTCAATGGTGAAGACCTGTGGCGCCTGGAGATGGCTCGAATATGAGACTGGCGTGAACGCGCTTTGGAATGCTATAACAGTATAACGGTGACTGCACAGAGCAGACTTTCACCTGCGATCGGCGGCCGCGGCTTGGGGCTGTGTCGGAGCGCAGTCCTGTGTGCTTTGACATCTGACGGGTGCGTCGACCGAAAATGGGCGCGAAAGAGATTGTAGCGTTTGCGCTATGTAAATATGTCTTCCCGCCCATCCGAGAGGCGTCTAGGTGAATACGTATTGGGATAGGAATTCCTATGAGAAATGAAGTAACAATGAGAGACCGCCGCTTGCGGGACGCTGGCGGGGGGCCTGTGCGTTGTATGAGAGTTGACTGATGAGTAAGTCATCACTACCTCCTATGTACTCTACTGGCAGGGGACGGTAGAGTATGCTTGCGCGCGTCGATTACATTATTTTGCAGGTCTTTAGGCTGTGATATGCGCTATTTGGACAGTTTATGGGTACTTAGCATGTCTACACATCAATGTGCTGTATTATTTAGGAGCAGTTTGCTATTGTGTACTGAAATTACGAGTTGGTTGCGTGTCTGTGGGCTGTGCAACATGGCCCCGGGCACATCTGGGTGGATGTTTTGTGATAGTGTGATAGATATACTCTATCGTTAAATAAGTTGTTTCAAAATAAATAGAGTGCTTTCAATCCTTACTCTCCTCTGCAGCCCAGAGGAGGCTGAGTCGTTTTCCCTCACCATCTTGATTTATGTCACGAAAGGGGCGATAGCATCATCTGCTGGTGGTACTGTGTACTTGACTTCGTGGAGAACACACGGTTTGCCGCCATCATGGATAGCTGTACTTTGCGTCATTAGTTGGTGTCACTGTGGCGTCCTCTGGGGGCGACGAAATGTACTAAGCCAGTTGAGGTCTGGAGCTGATGGTGAACCCACTAGGTGGCGCCATCTTCGATTACGGTACTTGTGTCATCACCTGACGTCACTACAGCGTCCTCTGGTGGCATCGATGTGTACTAAGTCAGTTGGGCTATGGACTCAGTGGCAAATACACTTGGTGGTGGTGCTGCCTCTAATTGTTTAAATAAAGGGTGGTGTATGATTTTGGCAGTTGACAATTAGCAGGAAGAGTGTGTTAGATGGATTATTATTTTGACAACTTAGGAGTTGTTTGGCTATCTGGACGAAAATGTATTGCATTAGTTATGAGTGGTTCACATGTCTGTAGGCTATGCAATGCGTTGTTTTTGACGGTCTACAATTAGCAAGCGTGTGTGTAGAGCCTTATAAATGAGTTATTTAGGAGTGGTTTGCAGGTCTGTATGCTATGGGGCATGTCATTGCGTGTGTTCTGTGATACATATACTCCATCCCTAAATAAAATGCTCCCAAATAAATAATGTACGTTCCTTCCTCTCTCCATCAGCCTAGTGCGGGCTGAGTCCTTTTACCGGCAGCCCCTAGGAAGAGGTTGCATCCTAGAGGCTAAGGTTAGTGGTGGTGGTGAACTTCGTTTGCAACAATTTTCTTACATTGATAGCGAAAGCACAACTGAGCTTTCTTTACTGCCAGAATTCAAACTTGGCGCCGGTTCCTAGGAGGAGATGGCGGTCAGGTGGCTGAGGTTAGTAGAAGTGTACTATCTTTCCCACAGTTTTCTTACGTAGAGTCAGGTGACTATTGATGCAACATTCTAGGGCTGGGGGAGGGGGATGCTAGGTCATGACTGAATGCCACACTGATAGTGGGAACATGTGGAAGTTCGAATTTGATCATTGAATATTGAAATTGTAAATTGAATATGATTAAAATTAAAATGGAATTAATTAGTTAGGTGCGTGATGTGAGTGTTAGCATATTTACAGAAAACTATGTCCAGCGCGTGTATGTAGGTGGTGGCCGAGGGTGTGTGAAGTAAGCGGTCGGACCCCTGCGGGCTGGTGGCACGGCGCGTGTCCGGTTATAACGCGCGCGCGAGAGAGAGAGCAGACGATCTTGCATCATCACCCGACGTTGCGGTGGCTTCCTCTGCTGTTGACGATAAGAACTAAACCACTTGAGCTCTGGAGCTCGTGGTGGATACATCGGGTGCAGCCATCTTGAATAACTGTACTTGCGTCATGATCTGACATCAGGAGAGTGCCCTCTGGTGGCAGCGATATGAACTAAGCCAGTTGTAGTTCAGACCCAGGGGCGAACACATTTGTTTGAAATTGGTTACATAATAGAGACAAGTCCATTTTTCCTACCATTTTCCTAGGTGTGACGCATTATCAAGTTGGAATTTGAGCTTCGCACGATTTTTATTGGGGAGGGGGTTAGGTTAGTGGAGGTAGGCCAAGTGTTCAATCTTACACCACGTGGTGGATACACTGGGTGCACCCATCTTGATTGACATCACGGTCGCCATCTTGGATGATGTCACAGTGGCACTCACTGGTGGCGACGATATGAACTAAGCCAGTTAGAGTCCAGACACAGTGGCAAACACAAATGCTTGAAACTTAAATAATAAAGACAAGTCCATTTTCCCCGCATTTTTCTTGGTGTGACGCATTATCCTGTTGGAATTCGAACTTCCCACCATTTTTTTGGGTGAGTGGGGCGAGGCACTTTCCCGCCAAAATCCGCCAACTTGGATGACGTCACGGACGCCATCTCGTCCCCTTGTCCCAATACTGTCAGCTACATTGCAGTATTTCTCACACGATTTTAATGAAACTATTCGTTAAAAAAATGGCATTTACGTCATTTATAGCTCAATATGCACCCATGGTCGTGGGGTAACGTCTTTGATTCATAATCGAAAAGTCTTCGGTCCCGGGTTCGAATCCCGCCGCTGCTTAATTTTTGATTAATAATCAGCATTGGCGGCCATGGACTTCCGGCATAATTCACCCTTATTCGGCCAATGTCCTTGTCAAAGAGGGTGGAGGAGCGGACAGAGGTTCAGGGCACTCACTTTCCTAGGGGTGAGAAACTGCCCCTGAAGGCGGAAGAATCAACGAAGATCAACGGCATGAGGATGCAGAAGGCAATGGAAACCACTGCATTACAGACATGTAACGTGTATTCACAGGGCATGTGGCCTGTAATTGAAGAAGTGTCATGATGATCTCTCCTTTAGCAAAAGATTCTCGAATAGTCCTCCAGTCGGATCTCCAGGAGGGGACTGCCAAGGAGGACGTTACCATGAGAAAGAGATTGAATAATCAACGAAATAATAACACTCTACAAGTCGGAGCGTGGAATGTCAGAAGGATGAACGTGGTAGGGAAACTAGAAAGTCTGAAAAGGGAAATGCAAAGGCTCAATCTAGATATAGTAGGAGTCAGTGAAGTGGAAAGAAGACAAGGATTTCTGGTCAGATGAGTATAGGGTCATCAGCAGAAAATGGTATAACGGGAGTCGGATTCGTTATGAATAGGAAGGTATGGCAGAGAGTGTGTTACTGTGAACACTTCAGTGATAGTGTTATTCTTATCAGAATCGACAGCAAACCAACACCGACAACGATAGTTCAGGTATAAATGCCGACGACGCAAGTTGAAGATGAAGAGATAGAGAAAGTGTATGAGGATATTGATTGGGTAATACAGTACGTAAAGGGAGATGAAAATCTAATAGTCATGGGGGAAGGAATAGAAGATAAGGTTGCAGGAGAATATGGGCTTCGGACAAGGAATGAGAAAGATTATTTGAGTTCTGTAATAAACATCAGCTAGTAATAGCGAATACTCTGTTCAGTAGAATACTCTGTTCAGCAATCACAAGAGGAGGAGGTATACTTGGAAAAGGCCGGGTGATACCGGAAGATTTCAGTTAGATTACGTCATGGTCAGACAGAGATTCCGAAATCAGATACTGGATTGTAGGGCGTAGCCAGGAGCCGATATAGACTCAGATCACAACATAGTAGTGATGAAGAGTAGGCTGAAATTTAAGACATTAATCAGGAAGAATCAATATGCAAAGAAGTTGGATACAGAAGTACTAAGAAAAAACGAGATACGCTAGAAGTTCTCTAAGGCTATAGATAGAGCAATAAGGAATAACTCAGTAGGCAGTACAGTTGAAGTGGAATGGACAACTCTAAAACGGCCATCACAGAAGCTGGAAAGAACAAGTTAGATGCAAAGAAGTTAACTGCGAAGAAATACTTCAATTGATTGACGAAAGGACGAAGAACAAAAATGTTCCAGGTGACTCAGGAATACAGAAATACAAGCCGCTGAGGAATGAAATAAATAGAAGTGCAGGGAAGCTAAGACGTAATGGCTGCAAGAAAAATGTGAAGAAATCGAAAAAGAAATGATTGTCGGTAGGTCAGACTCAGCATATAGGAAAGTCAAAACAACCTTCGGTGACATTAAAAGCAAGGGCATTAACATTAAGAGTGCAACGGGAATTCCACTGTTAAATGCAGAGGAGAAAGCGGATAGGTGGAAAGAATACCTTGAAAGCCTCCAAGAGGGGGAAGATTTGTCTGATGTGATAAAGAAGAAACAGGAGTCGATTTAGAAGAGATAGGGTATCCAGTATTAGAATCAGAATTTAAGAAAGCTTTGGACGACTTAATATCAAATAAGGCAGAAGGGACAGATAACATTCCATCAGAATTTCTAAAGTCATTGGGGAAAGTGGCAACATACCATCTGACTTTCGGAAAAGCATCATCCACACAATTCCGAAGACGGCTAGAGCTTACAAGTGCGAGGATTATCGCACAGTCAGTTTAACAGCTCATGCGTCCAAGTTGCTGACAACAATAATATACAGAAGAATGGAAAAGAAAACAGAATGCGCTCGATGACGATCAGTTTGGCTTTAGGTAAGGTAAAGGCACAAGAGAGGAAATTCTGACTTTGCGGTTAATAATGGAAGCAAGACTAAAGAAAAATCAAGACACGTTCATAGGGTCTGTCGACCCGGAAAAAGCGTTTGACACTGTAAAATGGTGCAAGATGTTCGAAATTCTGAGAAAAATAGAGGTAAGCTATAAGGAGAGACGGATAATATACAATATGTACAACAGTCAAGAGGAAATCATAAGACTGGACGACCAAGAACGAAGTGCTCGTATTAAAAAGGGTGTAAGACAAGGATGTAGTCTTTCGCCCCTACTGTTAAATCTGTACATCGAGGAAGCAATGGTGGAACTAAAAGAAAGGTTCAGGAATGGAATTAAAATTCAAGGTGAAAGGATATCAATGATACGATTCGCTGATGACATTGCTTTCCTGAGTGAAGGTGAAGAAGAATTACATGATCTGCTGAATGGAATGAACAGTCTAATGAGTACAGAGTAAGGATTGAGCGTAAATCGAAGAAAGACGAAAGTAATAGGAGTAGTACAAATGAGAACAGTGAGAAACTTAATATCAGGATCGATGGTCACGAAGTAGATGAAGTTAAGGAATTCTGCTACCTAGGCAGAAAAATAACCAATGACGGACGGAGCAAGGACATCAGAAACAGACTAGCAATGGCAACGAGGGCACTCCGGATCAAGAGAATTCTACTAATATCAAATATCGGCCTTAATATGAGGAAGAAATTTCTGAGAATGTACGTCTGAAGTACAGCATTGTATGGAAGTGAAACATGGACTGTGGGAAACCCGGAACAGAAGAGAATCGAAGCATTTGAGATGTGGTGCTACAGACGAAAGTTGAAAATTAGGCTCTGTGAAGAATTGGAGAGAAAAGGAAAATGTAGAAAACACTGATAAGGAGACGGGACAGAATGATAGGACATCTGTTAAAGACATGAAGGAATGATTTCCATGGTACTAGAGGAAGCTGTAAAAGGCAAAAATTGTAAAGGATACAATCACGTACGGAATACATCCAGCAAATAATAGAGGACGTAGGTTGCAAGTGCTACTCTGAGATGAAGAGTTTAGCACTGGAGAGGAATTCGTGGCGGGCGCATAAAACCAGTCAGAAGACTGATGACGACCCAAAAAAAGTCAGTTTCAGCATTAAGCGCCTATCATTTCGCTAACGGTCACAGGTATATTTTTATTATAGACTGAGGTGACAAAAGTCATAGGATACCTCTTAATATCATGTCGGACATCCTTTTGCCCTGTGTAGTGTAGCAGCTCGATGTAGCATGGACTCAACAAGTCTTTGGAAGTTCAATGCAGAAATACTAAGCCATGCAGCCTCTATAGCCTTCCATAATTGTGAAGGTGTTGCCGATGCAAGATTTTGTGCACCAGCCGACCTGTCGATTATGTCCCATAAATTTACAATGGGATTCACGTCGAGCGATTTGGTTGGCCAAACCATTCAGTCGAGCTGTCCAAAATGTTTCTCAAACCATTCACAAACAGTTGTGGCCTGGTGACACGACCCTTGTCATCCATAAAAATACCATCGTTACTTGGAACATGAAGTCTATGAATGGTTGCAAATGGTCTCGAAGTATCCGAACATAACCATTTGTAGCCAGTGATCGGTTCAGTTGGACCAGATGACCCACTCCATTCCACGTAAGCACAGTCCACACCATTATGGTGCCACCACCAGCTTGTACAGTGCGTTCTTGAGAACTTTGTTCCACGATTTCGTCTGTGCCACTCTGAAACCCTACCATGACTCTTACCAACTAAAATAGGGACTCATCTGACTAGGCCACGGACCAATATGGTCACGAGCCCAGGAAAAGAGCTGCAGGTGATGTGCTGTTCGCAATGGCACTTGCGTCAGCAGTCTGCTGCCAAAGCCTGTTAACGCCAAACTTCGCTGCACTGTCCTAACGGATACGTTCGTCGTACGTCCCATATCGATTTCTACGATTATTTCTCGCAGAGTTGCTTTTGTGTTGCACTGACAACTCTACGCAAACGCCGCTGCTCTCGGTCGTTACGAGAAAGCCGTCGGCCACTGCGTTGTTCACGGTGAGAGGTAAAACCTGAAATTTGATATTCTCTCCACACCTTGACACTTTGGATCTCGGAATATTGAATTTTCTAACGATTTCCAGAATGGAATTTCCCTTTCGTATAGCTACAACTACCATTCCGCTTTCAAAGTCTTTTGATTCCCATTGTGTGACCAGAATCACGTCAGAAACCTTTTCACATGAATCATCTACGCTACACCAATGCACTGCCGTTTTATACCTTATGTACGTGATACTACCGTCATCTTTAAAAAATGTTCAAATGTGTGTGAAATCTTATGGGACTTAACTGCTAAGGTCATCAGTCCCTAAGCTTACACACTACTTAACCTAAATTATCCTAAGGAGAAACACACACACCCATGCCCGAGGGAGGACTCGAACCGCCGCCGGACTGTCATCTTTATTCAAGGCTGTAAGAGCGTGCAAAAATTTAACAGGACATAGAGGATGCTCCCCTGAACAATTTGAGCTAGGGAACCTGGGGTCGAGAGAATCCAGCTTAAGAAGATAATAGGAATAAAATCATATTACTGTGTTTTTTTTATTTACCTCAATTACAGTTAACTGAAAATACATCATTGACACAATGAACGTACCATTTTTACTATATCTTACAAAATCTGCTGAAACTGACAGCCATCAACCTCAATGCAAACATGACATCGGCAAACAAGATTCTGACGCACCTCGACAAATATCCCTGGTGTGTTTCGAATCACATCACAGGCAGCTATAACTCTAGTAACTAATTCTATCTCCATATCCACTGCGCCTCTTATACAAGTAACTTTAGCTATCCCATAGGAAAATAATCAATGGGTTTCAGGTCAGGTGACCTCACAGGCTGTGGAGTAGGACCTCCCCTACCAATCCAGCGACCAAGAAATATAGCACTGAGATGATTGCGGACATCCACATTGAAATGAGGTGGCGCACCGTCATATTGTACCCACATCCTCTCACGAACAGCCAAGGGTATATTCTCCAACAACTGTTTGAACGAACCTCAAGTAGAGGTCGCCATTCAGACGACCAGATAGAAGATATGGCCCAATGAGATTGTCGCCTACAGCCTCGACCCAGATATTCACAGCAAAATGTAATTGATGGTGTGATTCTACTACAGCATGAGAGTTTTCCTCATCCCACACATGGTTACTCCAGCTGTTCGAAATACCGTCACTATCAAATGAGGCCTCGTCAGTAAATAGCAGGCTTTGGAGGAAATCTGGTCGATTTTATTTATTTATTTATTGTTCCGTGGGACCAAATTAAGGAGAAGTCTCCATGGTCATGGAATGAGTCAATACATGAAATTATAACACGATAGCAGAAACAGATAAAATGAAATACAAGAAACGTATTCAGGCGACAATTCGTAAGTTTAAATAAAGAAAATCAACAATGTAACACTGGAATTTGCTTAATTTTTCAGCTCTTCCAAGAGCTGCTCGACAGAATAGAAGGAGTGAGCCATGAGGAAACTCTTCAGTTTAGATTTAAAAGCGTTTGGGCTACTGCTAAGATTTTTGAGTTTTTGTGGTAGCTTATTGAAAATGGATGCAGCAGAATAGTGCACTCCTTTCTGCACAAGAGTCAAGGAAGTGCATTCCACATGCAGATTTGATTTCTGCCTAGTATTCACTGAGTGAAAACTGATAACTCTTGGGAATAAGCTAATATTGCTAAAAACAAACGACATTAATGAAAATATATACTGTGAGGGCAATGTCAGAATTCCCTGACTATTGAATAGAGGTCAACAAGAGGTTCTCGAACTTACGCCACATATAGCTCGAACAGCCCGTTTTTGAGCCAAAAATACCCTTTTTGAATCAGAAGAATTACCCCAAAAAATAATACCATATGACATAAGCCTATGAAAATATGCGAAGTAGACTACTTTTCGTGTTGAACTGTCACTTATTTCAGATACTGTTCTAATAGTAAATAAAGCAGCATTTAGTTTCTGAACAAGATCCTGAACATGGGCTTTCCACAACAGCTTACTATCTATCCGAACGCCTAGGAACTTGAACTGTTACGTCTCGCTTATAATATGCCCATTCTGTCTGATCAAAATATCAGTTCTTGTTGAATTGTGAGTTATAAACTGTAAAAACTGAGTCTTACTGTGGTTTAGCATCAAATTATTTTCCACAAGCCACGAACTTATATCATGAACTACATTATTTGACAATGTATCAATATTACGTACAAGATCCTTCACTACCAAGCTGGTGTCATCAGCAAACAGAAATATTTTTGAATCACCTATAATACTAGAAGGCATATCCTTTATATAAATAAGAAACAGCAGTGGCCCCAGTACCGACCCTTAGGGAACGCCCCACTTAACAGTGCCCCATTGGGACTGAACATCACTACCACTCTCAGTGTTGCGGAGAATTACCTTCTGCTTTCTGTTCTTAAAGTAAGAGGCGAACCAATTGTAAGCTACTTCCCTTACTCCATAATGGTCCAACTTCTGCAGTAATATTTTGTGGTCAACGCAGTCAAATCAAAGAAAACACCTAGCGTTCGCAACCTTTTATTTAATCCGTCCAAAACCTCACAGAGAAAAGAGAATATAGCATTTTCAGTTGTTAAACCAATTCTAAAACCAAACTGTACATTTGACAGCAAATTATGTGAATTTAAATGCTCCAGTAACCTTGTATATACAACCTTCTCGATAACTTTAGCAAACACCGATGGCATAGAAATAGATCTATAATTGTCAACATTATCCGTGTCTCCCTTCTTATTAAGTGGCTTGACTACCGAGTACTTTAATCGGTCAGGAAACCGACCACTCCTAAAGGAAAAGTTACAGATATGGCTAAGTACTGGGCTAACATACATAGAACAATACTTCAGTATTCTGTTAGATACCCCGTCATATCCATGAGAGTTCGTGGTCTTTAGTGATTTAATTATTAACTCAATCTCCCTCCTGTCAGTATCATGGAAGAGCGTTTCAGGTAACAGTCTTGGAACAATTTATTCTACGAGCGCTAGATGATTCGCTGTTGGGACTAGGTTTCTATTTAGTTCACCTGCTATATTCAGAAAGTGATTATTAAATACTGTACATATGTGCGACTTATCAGTAACACGGACATTCCCACTACGCACTGATTCTATATCCTCGACCTGTCTCTGCAGACCAGCCACTTCCTTTACGACTGGCCATGTGGTTTTAATTTTATCCTGAGACTTAGCTATTCTATCTGCATACCACATACTTTTTGCCTTCCTAATAGCTTTTTTAAGCACCTTACAATCCATTGTTGGAGCAACCACTGACACAGGAGCGACCCTTGGTGCAATGTCAGTCACAAGCACTGCGTGGACTCATTGTGGGTGACGTGGTAGTAATTGCTGTTCGTGGAGTATTCGCTACAGGCTAGTATATGCGGCGTTTATTTCACGTGCAATACAAGTACTCGTAGTGGGATCCGCCGCAAGACGTTCCAGCACCTCCTCTTCAAAATCGGTTGGCATGTTGACAAGTCCCTCGTTTCTTCTTTCCAATGAGCCAGCTTCCCGCATTCGTCGATCGAGAGAAATAAACACTCGTCGTGACGGATTATGCCTGTTAGGAAGTCGTTCCCTTTATAACCTTCCAGCAGCGAGAGCATTGCAACGTACTTCCCCATACACAAGGTGCATGTCAGTGAGTTCCGCGAAACTGTACTGGTGCTGCTCCATCGTATTGTACTGAACATCTCTGGATAGCACTGAGTAATGGATAGGTCTGTCGTTGATTTATAGCACGTTCTGTAATGGGGCAATGTAAATACGACACAACAGAGCCATCTCATGGACAAGTAATGTAAACAAAACCTGCATCATGACTTCCCAGTAATCAGGATCGTCCTCCTTGTTTCTCTGCAGGAAATAAAGAATGTACATGTAAATAAAGAGCGCAGCACGTGTAAACTTGTTCGCATGTTAATTGTAAATAAGCTAGAAAACAGTAATGCTAGACAAAGCGGTAGACAAGTTTACTTCATCTCCTTAGGCTGGCTTCTCCGACCCCAGGTTCCCTTACCTACAATTGTACAGTGGAGCATTCTCAACGTCCTGTTACTTTCTTGCACGCTCTTACGGGAACACCCTGTATGTGTGTATCGCTGTCCCATGACTTTTGTCACCTCAGTTTAAGTAACACATTACATGAAATTCGAAAAACTTGCAATGAAAAATAGGGATCACTACGAATTTTGGTTGGTGCATACAGGCCATATACTGCTGTGTGCGAAATTTAGCTAACATATTGAATTTTTCTTTAGACTCTCGAGGAGGTGTCTATGTACAACCAGTCTCGAGAAAACTAATGTTATGTACTGCCCTCATCTGTGATTGTTTGTAACCGCAATAAAGCTTGAATGAAACACTCCTAATACCCCATATATCTCACAGACTGTTTGAGTTACTGAAACGAGAGTCTGACAAATGATAGCATGCAAAAGAGGAGAGTACTTTGCTATATGGTAAACAAGCATGACTTTCTTATCTGCCACGATGTTTGAATAACTGCAGACTTCTGCTATGGAATGTTGTAATTTTTGAAGAGTCATCGATAGCTGGTGAAATGTGAATTAGTGTTGCTTTGCAACAAGTAAGTGAAGACATTACATTTCTATATTTATACCGATTATGTGCTTTTTCATTAGCTGTGGACCTGGTCTGTTCTTAGTTCTTCGTTTAATAATTCACTGTTTCAGTATTACATCGCAACTGCAACTACCTTACAATGTTAGCGAGGTGCCATTGTGTAAGTTCCGCTTTGTTTTACCAAAAAAAGCGAATTTTAACATGTCAACCAGAGAAATGTAGGTGATACTCGAAATTCGCTGATGAACGAGAGGTTTTCAGTTAACATCTAATTTTAGTTTCTACAAACGTAGTGTGTGACTAGGACCTCCCGTCGGGTAGACCGTTCGCCGGGTGCAAGTCTTTCGATTTGACGCCACTTCGACGACTTGCGCGTCGATGGGGATGAAATGATGATGACTAGGACAACACAACACTCAATCCCTGAGCGGAGAAAATCTCCGACCAGACGGGAATCGAAGCCGGGCCCTTAGGATTGACATTCTGTCGCGCTGACCACACACAAGTATAGTAAAAGGGGTGTAACAATGACAACTTCGAAAAATTTACACAACTGTTCCGTGAAATGCGTTATTTGTAAAAACTGGCCCATGAACATTACACAAACAAGAATGTAAAAATAATATGGCATACAAAGAGATGGCTGAAACATTTCTAGAGACTATTCCAGCTGTGGACCAAAGTGTTATAAACACTAACAGTGTAAAACGAGGGAAAACCTCAAAAAACATGCAGACAGACAGGGTTTCCTGATGTGAGAAAAATTCTGGCATAACGTGTTTTGTAACGAACTGTTTTTAAATGCAGAAAGCAAGCCAGCTTGTAAATATGTTTTATTACAGATCACTGATCATGCTTTATTTTGATAAAACGCGATGCCTTTGGTGACGAAAGTACGCATTTTGTTACGGTTGCAAAGACGGATTTGAAATTCCTTCACCAATTTGAAATAATCTCAGAAAGGTATAGGCTCTTGAAAAAAAAGCGGAAAGTGGTGGAATGAGTGTCAATAAAATGTTGATTGTTGTGCCCATTATTTTACAGATATTACGAATTACAGTACTTTACAAAGGCCCACTGGGCCGACGACAGCCACAATTTTCGTACTAGCATCGTCCATGGTTCCTCTCGAAGATACAAACCACTTTCAAAGTGCGAAAGCGTACTACAATACATAAGATGCCTCTAAAACGTCGCACTGTACGACATACTTGCAGTGAGACACAGCCGCAACTCCTGAAATCCGCCACCTGTCTAGCATGCACGGTAATCCTAGTTCCGCGGATAAATCACGAAAATCCACCTATTTGCCCCAACACACGAACGGATCCGGCCTGTGGGGAGATCGCTGAGCTACATCTGCCGGGGGTGGGGGGGCACTGTACGTTAGTGGAAAACGACGGGCGCGTCAGATCGGCAAACGAGATATAACCTGCGCAACTGCCCCGCGGTTCCGGCCCGTTGCAGATATTCGCCCGTGTGTTGCCAGCTAATTGTCCAGGTGGATACTTTTCTTGGTGCATAGAAGCACTTGCCTGACACGAGGTAATATCCAACATGGTTGAAAGATGCTTCTCGGATGCTTGTCGCGTTGGCCCTTTCAGATCTTTCACAGCTTTGTCTATGGCCCTGGTGAACTCAAAGATTGTATATTCACATGACAGAAGTGGGATCCCGACCAGCGGTAGCGGAACGATAAATCACAAACTCGATATGCCACGATCCTGCCACTATCGAATTCCGACACGAGCTGACGGAAGATTTTCCTTCTTAGAATGAGGTATAATAAGATCTGAAAAGATTACAAGCGAGGAGTTCGGAGCGGTAAGGTACCGGCCCACATCACCTAGAAGAGATGACCTGATTTTACTTCACTATCTGTGTAAGCTGTTTTTATGGAGTTTTTAAAAACTGAAATTTGACAAACAATTATTTGTATTAATCCGAGAAAATCAGCAATAAACATTCAGCATTTCAAATTTGATACATATTAATTTGAGATTAAGCAGAAGGTTAACAGATGGGAAGTTAGAGAACGAAACTCCGAAGCAAGCAGGAACAAAATGGACAGAGGAAAGGAAGAGAGCCCATGCAGAAAAAATGAGAGCAGTGTAGATGGTTCAAATGGCTCTGAGCACTATGGGACTCAACTGCTGTGGTCATCAGTCCCCTAGAACTTAGAACTACTTAAACCTGACTAACCGAAGGACATCACACACATCCATGCCCGAGGCAGGATTCGAACCTGCGACCGTAGCGGTCGCACGGTTCCGGACTGCGCGCCTAGAACCGCGAGACCACCGCGGCCGGCTAGCAGTGTAGAGAAAAGGATAAAGAATCAAGCCGCTTCCCACGCCCGGGTTCCCGGGTTCGATTCCCGGCGGGGTCAGGGATTTTCTCTGCCTCGTGATGGCTGGGTGTTGTGTGCTGTCCTTAGGTTAGTTAGGTTTAAGTAGTTCTAAGTTCTAGGGGACTTATGACCACAGCAGTTGAGTCCCATAGTGCTCAGAGCCATTTGAACCATTTGAACCAAAGAATCAAGAAGCTTTGCGTGATCCAACAGGGTCTAATCGCACATAATAATAATAATAATAATAATAAATAATAATAATAATAATAATTTGAGATTTCAAATGGTGACTACCTCACTCATGTGGTTCTGTCACAAAAATAAATTCATTAAAGCAAAGAATAGATTCAGGTGCTACTAGAACAGACAAAAACACTTCAATTGACAAATGAGTACTAGCATGCGAGACAGCCCACACAGACGAAGAACTAACATATTTTGAGTATTACTGCGACTCAGAACCATTCCAAAATTCTTTATTTTTTACAGTAGAAGAGTAATGGTGGGTACTAATTATTCATGTATTATGGAATACTAAATACACGCTGTATGGCGATAAACCGACGCACTACGAAGGAATCATCTGAATGGGACAGAAATCGGTAGATGTGAGGTGCACTTTCAGACAAACAAATGATTACAATTTCAGAAAAAATGGGCAATTTATTCAAGAGAAAGATTCACAAACTGAGCAAGTCAATAACGCGTTAGTCCCCTTCTGGCCCTCATGCGAGAAGTTATTCGGCTTGTCTTTAATTGACAGAGTTGTTAGATGTCCTCCTTAAGGATATTGTGCCAAATTTTCTCCAATTGGCGCGTTAGATCGTCAAAATCCCGAACTGGTTGGAGGGCCCTGACTATAATGAACAAAACGTTCGCAATTACAGAGAGATCCCCCGACCTCGCTGGCCAAGGAACGGTTTGGCAAACACTAACACAAGCAGTGGAAACTCTGGCCGTGTGTGGGTGGGCTTTATCTTGTTGAAATGTAATCCCAGAATGGCTTGCCATGAAGGGCAAAACGGGGCGGAGAATATCGTAGACGTACTACTGTGTTGCAAGGATACCGCAGATGACAACCAAAGGGGCCTTGCTATGAAAAGGAAATGGCACCCCGGAGCATCAGACTTAGTTGTCGGGCCATGTGGCGAACGTTAGATTGGTATTCCACTGCTGTCTGTGGCGTTTCCAGACACGTCTTCGGCCTGGAATCTCATTCGCTGGGATAGAATTGTCCTTAGTGATGTGCCCTGCTTCGAACTGGGCCTCGATGACCAGGAAAGATGTGTCTAGGGACGCTCTGGACAGCAATGGGATACCAGTCCGACTATGGCCCACCATTAGACCCGATAACAGGGGTTATGGTCTGGGATGCCATTTCTTTTCATAGCAGGACCTCTTTGGTTGTCATTCGTGGTATCCTGACAGTACAACGGTACATACACAATTTTCTATGCCCCGTTTTGTTGTCCTTCATGGCAAACCATCCAGGTCTTACATTTCAGCAAGATAATACCCACCCGCACAGAGCGGAAACTACTATATAATGGCTCTGAGCACCATGGGACTCAACTGCTGTGGTTATCAGTCCCCTAGAACTTAGAACTACTTAAACCTAACTAACCTAAGGACATCACACACATCCATGCCCGAGGCAGGATTCGAACCTGCGACCGTAGCAGTCGCACGGTTCCGGACTGCGCGCCTAGAACCGCGAGACCACCGCGGCCGGCGGAAACTCTACTGCTTATCTCCGTGCTTGCCAAACCGTACCTTGGCCAGCAAGGTCGGCAGATCTTTCCCCAATTGACAACGTTTGCAGCATTATGGAAGGGCCCTACAACCAGCTCAGGATTCCGACTACCTAATGCAGCTGTTGGAGATAATTTGGCACGACATTCCTAAGAAGGGCATCCAAAAAGTCTGTCAATCAATACCAAGCAGAATAACTGCTTGCATAAGGACCAGAGGTGGACCAATGTGTTACTCACTTGCTAAATTTGTGAAAGCCTGTCTCTTGAATAAATCATCCAGTTTTTCTGAAATTGTAATCATTTGTTTGTCTGCGCATTCGTATGACATGTGTAGATTTACAACCCATTCGATTAATCCCCTCGTGGTGTGTCTTTTTTTTTTTTGTCTTAGAGTGTACTTCAGTCCATTTCACTCTGCAGTTGTCCATGAAGTCTGTCTGAATGGTCACCTTGCGAAGGGAGAGTATCCGGCGCTTTTTTGTTGTTAGCCAGAGATAACACGTTTTTCTAATCTTCGTCGCCATCACTGGCTCGTAGGTCGTTCTCTAGTATCGTCAATGCTCTGTGAAAGAATACTCGTTGGTGAAAGATAAGTTAAAACTGTTCTCTCTCTTTCCCTTGTAGAGGTTCTCATGGGTAGAAGTAGGAACCAGGATGGCACGTGTCCTGGCTCTTATGCAACTGTCCGTAACAAAATTGTCAGTGCCGAAAGCCATCGCATAACTTATGTCCAAGACTGAAAGAAATAGTCCTTCCCCTTTTCCTGTCCGATGTAGTTATTCAGGTTTTGCCGTTACCAACTGAAAATTAATTCGAGAATAGTTTTTCGTGTTTTAGTGCGCCAGGCGGTCTTCGACATTAAACGTTTCGTCGGCGACAGTCAGAGCATTGTTACAGGATAGCTACTAACGGCTTTTTCCCCCCTTTGAACAGTAAAATCCTTTCGCCTCTCTCATAGCGAACATATTGTTCTTTCACACTCCTTACAGCTCGTTCAGACGTCACTCATAGAGCTAATTTCAGCTACTGTAATAGAATATCTGGGAAAGTTTACTGCCAGGTTCTGATTCGCTGAATATGAAATTTGCTCCCATTCTTCCTGAGGCATGGTGAATAGTTGTCTCCGAGTTTTTGGTGGGTACCACCAGAGTAACCAGCGCACTCCATTGCTCGAAACTATTTTGTATTAGTTGTTAATCCTCTAATCATACAGCTATAACGAGCCGTTCGAGTTATGACCAACTGGAGTTCAATATGAAACTTAGTGAGAACAAATTCTAACAATAGTCGGCGAGAGAAAATGCTGTTACAATAATATTGGTATTATGTTGGACATGATTGTTCTGGAAATGTGTCTCCTCAGTTGCGTACATAAAGATGAAAATAAATAAGTGACGATTGTAGTTGTTTCTCATTTGTCACCAGATTGACAACTGAATTCTAAGATGGATTCCGCCGTTAGCGAAACATCTCGAATATTAAATTTAAGAGAGTCACAAAATAAACTATTCTGAGTGCAACTAGCGTAAAATTTTGTTGCTGTGTTGAAAATAATATTAATTTTGAATTATCTAGTGATACTTTCCTTACACGAGACACGTAATTAAACTGTGCTTTAACAAATATGTGTTGCTGAAATGTTGCCATACTTTTACGTTAAGTAAGCAACTGCTGTACGAAATAGGCCAAAAAACTAACATCTTTTCACAGAAACAGTTCTATCGTGTTTTTCATTGCAATTGTACCACTATGATCAACTTCGTTGTATGCATGCCCAATAATAAGCACTAGTTTATACAAAATGATGGTACAGTTACTTGTGATCGACTCAAAACATCGCACAGCTGTCTGTCAAGTTGTACTTGAATTAGCAATAAAACGATATATACTTGTAGTTCCCTTAGACAAGACACGTAATTAAGCTGTGCTTTAACAAAATATATGTTTCTGAAATGTCGCCGTACTTTTATGAAAGGTATACAACTGTTGTGCAAAATACGGCTACGAAAAGATCTTTTCACATAAACAGTTTATCTGTGTGTTTTTTTTTTTTTTTGTTTTACTGCATTTTCACCACTGTAATTAACTTCGTTGTATGAATGTCCGAATGCTACGCATTAGGATATACAAGACAATGGTACAGTTACTTAAGATCGACGCATACTTAAAACTTTGCACAGCTTCCTGTCAAATACAGTTTGAATTATCAGTGAAACGATATACACTGTAATTATGTCATGTGAGCTTATTTTTTGTTAACGCTGTTCTCATTTCTAGTATTACTGATAATGCCAAAATAATGAAACTGTTTACTACTGCCTCATTTTGAAGTAATTCTGCACAGCTTCTGCGCTTCGTTACCAGCTGAACAAAAGCACAAAAGACAAATGTGCTTTTTAATCTCTGATTTGTACTGCGAGTCACTGCGCCGTGAAAGATAACACTGAAGTATTGTGCTATACATACATTTACACTTGCCAGTGCATCAGCTCAGCGGCTTATTACAATACTAATTCAATCTGTTGAAATAATTCTGCACAGCTTGTGCGCTTCGTTACCAGATGAACAATATCACTGCAGATAATTGCGCATTTTAATCCCTGATTTGTATTGCGAGTCATCAGGCCAAGAAAGCTCACACTGAAGTGCTGTGCTATAAATACATTTATACTCAACAGTGCCTCGACATGAAATCGTTAACAATAGGATAACATTCGAAAATGCTTCACCACGTGTGTATTACTACTGCTTTTGTTAATAGTGTGTATTCTCCCTTATATGAATGAAGCCATCTGCTGCACATACATATTAATGATTTCTATAAATCTGAGGTTTCTTACTTCGGTATTGTAGTCGCCGTCGACGAAAAAACGATGACGATTCCCGACAATGCAGCCAACACGATGGAATATGTAGAACTCTGATGTCTACACCAGACGACACGTTCTGCGGAATCGCACACCTGTTTTTTACTGCTGTTCCCTAAAGGCCGATGCAAGCAATTTAATACGATTTGCAGCGTCTCTCAAATTTGGAGCCCACTCTTGAAGTACCGCCTCCAACAATAGTCTTCATAATGTGTTCAACGAAAACAGCTGCTAGCATATGGTGCTAGTTCCTTCACGATATTATAAATTCCCTGACAAATGAAAGCGTTACCCCCACCTATTGGGATGGCTCAAATAATGAGATTTTCTTTACAAGAATATAATATACATCTTAGACAACTTAACCGTAGAAACATGGAATAACACAACATTAAGATATTTTACACACGATTTGGTGTATTTATACAATTAAGAGACGCACAAATATCCAAATTTGTATACATAGATAACACTAACGATTAAGTGGCAGGTTTTCTGCACTAACTGGCCAACTAGGACGTGTGGGTGATTTGTGAATTTTACGGATTTGGTTGACTTATGTACCGATTCTTTTAATTTTTTAATTCTAGATGCTATTTATCATGTCTTGTATTGATAATACGTTGGATGAATCAAACTGATTTTTCTCAAAATACATTAGAACGGTACTTGCTTTTTGGACAGCGGCCTTGTCATAATGCCACGGAGAACGTCTCTAAGCCTTTGCAACAGTACAGGTGCATGCAGTGTCTAAAACACCTGCATCCATTTTGCAGTCGAGCGAAGCTAGTACCTCCAACATAAAAATCTTGTAAAATGACTTTTTTTGCTACATAGCATTCCTGACATTCTCTTTGCTATTTTGCACACCATTGACTGCTTCCACTGTCAAGTAGAAGTGAACTTCGTCCATTCTGGAGACATGGACTTCCCTGATCCTCGTAAGTGGGTTGTATTTGGTATTGTGTACTACTTCGTACACAGTGGTAAGGAGAGATGGGGTACAAGGTGGTGCAGGAGCTGTCGTCGTAGGGAAGATGGACAGGAGCAGGAATGATTAGCGAACACACAAACACTGTAAACAGAAGTTTTAATCAAATTATAGCTTTCTCCAAGCGTTGTAAAGAAACTTTACAAAAGAAAAAAACAGCAATAAAATCCAGCAAACTAATAGCATTATACAGTGCGAGGTTCCCGCTACTAATGCACGAGCGAATTGTCGAAGGCTGACTAAGACAAGGCTGTCGAAGACTGTGACTGATAATGCCGCCTGCCATCCTATATCGTGGCGGTGGACAGCGCTCTTAGTCGGAGCCACTGAAGGCGTGGCTTAGCGGACGGGCATCACTGGATCCACCGTGTCCCTGAGCGACTACTATCGGCGTCTGTCGGAAACGTGCGGTGCTTCTGGGGGTCGTATTAATCTATGAGTCACAGTTGGAACTTGGTATAATGCCTGGAACTTGTTATAATGGCATATGGGATAGTGACTTCCCCACGATGGCAGATGTTTTCCAACATTGCCTGGAAATGAACTTTTGAAACTCCTGGCAGGAAACTCCACAGCCCTTACACTTATTTAGTTTCTCCAACACTAAGTAGGATATCCGGCAACAAGTTTCCTCTAGCGGACTCGGCCAGCAGCCAAGTTTTCTGCTTCCTCCTTGTTAACATCTCTGCGTTGAAGATCCTTTGCAAAAGTACGTTTCCAGGTGTTACCAGGTCTTCCTCTAGTTCTACATGCACAAATTGTTTTCCATAACATTGCCGATTTTGGGATTCTTCAAAAAAATGGTTCAAATGGCTCTGAGCACTATGGGACTTAACTTCTGAGGTCATCAGTCCCCTAGAACTTAGAACTACTTAAACCTGACTAACCTAAGGACATCACACACATCCATGCCCGAGGCAGGATTCGAACCTGCGATCGTAGCGGACGCGCGGTTCCAGACTGTAGCGTCTAGAACAGCTCGGCCACCCGGGCCGGCTTGGGATTCTTTTCATGCGCGGAATATGCCTCGAAAGTTTCAGTGTTCTTTCAACAATGTTTTTTTTTTTTTTTTTTTTTTTTTTTTTTTTTTTTTTTTTTTTTTTTTTTTGCTGGATGCGTAGACTACTTATCAGCATCTTTCGAAGACCTCTGTTTGAAACAGCAGGAAGTGGCTGCTTTTCTGCTCCTGAGGCTGACTGGCTGAAAGGGCTATATGTTAAGGTAGATGTCGTGGAGCAAGTTGGAGCTCGTCAACTGGACGAGTCGGCTGACAGTCCTCGCAGGTGTTCGAGGGCTGTCGTAGGTCCTGCAGGACGGAGGTGATGGTTTATGAAATGAATTGATCGTGTGGCTTTGATGACCGGGAGGCTCTACCCGGGGAAGTTCGGCCGCCGATTGCAAGTCTTATTCCAGGTGACGCCAAATTGGGCGACTTGCGTGTCGGTGGTGATGAAATGATGATGAGGACAACACAGCACCGGGGTCCGCTGGAGTCGAACTCGGGCCCACTGCACGATAGGCAAACACGTCACCACTTAGCTAAATAGGAGAAGGGTGATGGTTAAGAGTGCTAAGTAAACAAAGGTTGGGTGTGCGCGATCCTTTGCCATTCGTATAGCTACTTTTCAGTACAGGAAGCTTAAAAGAGTTCAAAGTGCGATCCTGTGTGCAGGAGTAAAATTCTGATTAATCATTTTCCGGTTGCCTGGCAAGTGCTCCGGTTTAGTGAAAGTGCACATGCATGGTAGAAACGGGTCTTGGATTAGACGATATCTAAGCAGGTGCAGATCAAAAAGAGGAAGGGAGAAGGTATTGAGGACATTCCCCCCAGCCCCCCCCCCCCACTCCCTCCCCCCCTCGCCGTCCAACAACACATTTCGGTGCAAAAAATTAAATTTTTACGTATGTCAGTTTCCAAATTTTCCAGAAATCTTTCGGATAGTAAATAATCTAACGTGTCAAGGACTTCTGTGAGTTAGTAGCTACATGTAGCTCAGCGTACTTTCCAGTTGCTTGTACACCTGCCAAGTTAGCCAAGAGCGCTAATGTGCTGCTTGCTGGACTCGGGTAGGCTCACAGGCCCCGGATCGAATCTGCCCGGCGGACGACGAGGGCCGGTGTGCCGGCCAGCCTGGATGTGGTTTTAGGCGGTTTTCCACATCCCACTAGGTGAATACCAAGCTGGTCCCCACGTGCCGCCTCAGTTACACGACTCGCAGACATTTGAAAAACGTTCGCACTATTTCACGGCTTACACTAGACGCAGACAGCTGGGGTACCCAACTTCCGTCTCAGAGGGGTATGCGGTGGCAAAGGAAGGGCATCTGTCCATCCTCTGACACTAACATCGCCAATTCCGTAGTAACAAGGCCGACCCTGCGTTGAAGTGGGACAAAGACCCTAGAAAATGATGATGACTTTCCCGTTGCTTCTATGAGAGCCTGCCCATGTAGATTACCTTGCAATCGAAGCAATAACATTCTAGTTGGGTAAGGGGACACATTACCACACAGTCTGTACTTGCTACAACAACAAATTCAAGACGGTTAAGTCCACAGGTAGAACCAATAAATCACAGGAAAGACAGAAAGAGAAAGGTCCTCCACCATGGAAGAAAAGAAAAAGGAACAGAAAGACTGACCTCCCAAATCCAGGTGGAACTGACTGAAAGAAACACCAATCCTTTGGTTCATATGCTCATTTAGCCAAAGTCATTAGGTATGTGATTGTAATCGTAGTGCTGAGTGGAATGGTAATAATGGTGGCAGCGCACTTCGATTTTACACTATCAGATTAAAAGTATCTGGACACCCCTACGTAATGCGAAACTGACCACCAGATGTGACGAGAGGCGGACCCGCCAGTATGAAAGGAGGCGGGGAACTCTGTGTTGTCAGCAGAGAAGGTGGGTCGATTAGGAGAGCTCAGTGACTTCAAGAGTGGACTACTCGTAGGATGTCATCCAAGTAACAGTTCCATCAGCAGCATTTCAACCCTTCTAAAGCGGTCAAGATGACTTTTGGTGATGTGTTTGTGAAGTGGAAACTCGAAGGAACACCCACAACTGAACCAAGGGCAGGCAGACCTCATGTACTGGTGGACGGGAACCGTCGATCATTCCGGATGGTGACTAAAAAATCGAATGAAATCGTGGGGGCGAATCAGTTGTGAGTTCCAAAGTGCTACCAGCAGTCCATCTAGCACAATGAGTAAGCGTAAGGAGTAAAGAAGAAGGGCTGCAATGGTCGAGCAGCTCCTCATGATCTAAACATTTTGTAGTCGATGCAAAGTGACTCCTGAGGTGGTATAAAGAAAGACGCCACTGGACAGTGGATGACTGGAAACGAATGATCTGTGGTGAGTCACGCTATACCCTGTGGTAATCCTGTGGAAGGGTTTGGGTTTGGCGAACGCCTGGAGAAGGTTACTTGCCATTACGTATACTACCGATGAGGTGGTGTTAAGATATGTTGGTGTTCTCCGTGGCTGGCTTGTGATCGCCTTGCTGCGTTTAAGAAAACACTAACTACGTAATGATATGAACATTATATACTGTGTACTGTAAAGGAACGGTTGGGGGACGATGACTTTTTATCAGCACCACAATTCACTCTGGAACACCTGATACAATTGATACAGCTGATACAGTTACTACCCCATCAGTAAATGAGATACAGCAAGCAGTAAAGAAATTAAAGAATAACAAGGCCTGTGGCGAAGACCAGATATACGACGAGTTATTAAAGAATGAAGGCCCACAACTGGAATTAGAAATACAGGCGTTAATAGAAACAATTTGGAAGACCGAAACCACTCCTGCAGATTGGAAAACTGCAATTGTATGCCCCATATTTAAGAAGAATGATCCACTTGTTTGTGATAACTACAGAGGAATTGCCTTACTGGATGTCACCTACAAAATCTTGTCGAGCTGCCATTAAACAGGTTGATACCAATAACAGAAGAACTGATTGGGGACTACCAAAGCGGTTTCCGCAGAAAAAGATCCATACTAGATCACTTATTCACCCTAAGACAAGTAACTGAGAAGGCATGGGAATTCAATGTTGATGTCCACATATTATTCGTAGGCCTATGATAGCATATACCGACAGACACTCCTAAATATAATGAAGGAATTTAAAATACCGTCAAAATTAATCAGATTAGTTAAAATGTGTATAGAGGAGGAAACTTTATGTCGCATATAGACACCGGTAGCAGAAACTGAAGATTTTAAGGTGTGCACTGGACTGAGACAAGGGGATGTCATTTCACCTATTTTATTTAACCTTGTCCTAGAGAAGATCGATAGAGAATTTTCTAAAACCGGTCCACAAGGGATCCAACTACAGGATGTGAACATTACAAGACTTGTCTATGCAAATGATGTAACACTAATAAGTAGTCCCAAAACAGAATTAATCAGAATGATGCAAAATTACTACAAAATTGCTGAGAAAACAGGATTACATGTTAATGAAGAAAAGACAGAATACCTGCCCATAAGTAAGAAAACCAGAAAAGATGCACCTTTGACTGTAGATGGATTCAATTTCAAGACTGTTGACCACTTCAAGTACCTAGGAAGTCTTTTTAGTAATAACAACAGAACAGATATAGAAACAGATGCCCGTTTAGCAATAACAAACAATACAATTTTTAGTTTCATCAAAATTCTAAGAAAAAGATCACTTAGCAGTAACTTCAAAATCCGCTTATATCAATCGACCATTATACCTGTGATGTTATATGGATGTGAAACATTAATATTTAGAAAGAAAGATAAAGAAAAACTGTTAATACTCGAAAGAAAAGTACTAAGGAAAATAACATGGAATGGAGAATAAGAAGAAATGAAGAATTAAGAGGGCTGTACAAACACTGTAACATCATCGAAGTGCTCAAGAGGAGAAGGTTGAATTGGGCAGGCCATATAGCAAGAATGACAGAGAATAGACTACCTAGAATGGCAGTCAGCAGAACAATAGATGGAACGAGAGGAAGAGGAAGACCCAGAATCTGATGGTGGGATAACATTCTTGAGGACACAACAGCAACAGCAACTGGACAAACAGCGCATTGGACAGACAGAAGTGGAAGGGGCTCATAGAGCAGGCGTATGGTCGATAAGGCCCTTGCCACATGTAGAGTAAAGTAAGTAACAATACACTCAGTCATAAAGCATCATCTGTGAGGCAATGATCTGTCGACAATGTTCCTGATATGGACTGTCAGGCACGGAGTCTTGAACTAAGTGGATCACTTTTGGGATGTGTTCGACTATTAGAACGTCGACTTCGCTCGAGAGTCCACCTTCCCTGGTTTCGGCTCTTGAGCAAGAATGGGCTGCCATTCCTTCACAGATGTACAGACACCTAATTGAAAGTGTCATCAGCAGAATCAAGCCATGATGAAGGTGAAAGGTGGACACACCCCATGTTAATGTCTATTAATGTGTGTCTGGATACTTTGGCTTAGACAGTGTATATTGTGTAAATTAGAACATTAAAGGCTCTTTAAGGCTATTCGCAGATGATGCAGTTGGCTGTACCAAAGCAGCAACGCCAGAAGATACTAAGAATTTGCAGAACGACCTGCACAGAATTGATGAATGGTGCATACTCTGGCAGTTGACCCTGAACGTAAATAAATGGAACATATTGCGCATACATACGAAAAGAAATCCACTACTGTACAGCTACATTATTGATGACAAACAGCTGGAGACAGCGTCTGCCGTAAAATATCTTGGCGCAACTGTCCAGAGCGACCTTAAATGGAATGACCATATATAACAGATAGTGGGAAAAGCAGACACCAGACTCAGATTCATCGGAAGAATCTTACGCAAACGTCACTCATCCACGAAAGAAGTGGCTTATAAAGCTCTTGTTCGCCCGATTCTTGAGTATTGTTCACCTATCTGGGATTCCCATCAGTTGGAACTGATAGAGGAGATAGAGAAGATCCGACGAAGAGCGGCGCGTTTCGTCACGGGATCGTATAGCTGGCGAGAGAGTGTTACGGAGATGCTAAACAAACTCCACTGGCAAGACATTACAAGAGAGGCGTTGTGCATCACGGAGAGATTTAATATTGAAATTTCTGGACAGCTCTTTTCAGGAGGAGTCGGACAAGATATTACCTCCCCCCCCCCCCTCCACACACACACACACACACATACATCTCGCGTATTGACCATAAGGAGGAAATTCGACAAATTAGAGCCAATACAGAGACTTACCGACAATCATTCTTCCCACGCAGTATTCGCGAGTGAAACAGGGTTGGAGGGATTAGATAGTAATACCAAAGTACCCTCCGCCACACACCATTAGGTGGCGTGCGGAGTATGATGTAGACGTAGATGTAGATGAAAGCTGTGAAAGTCAGTTACAATTATAGTTCGTAAGTGTATTGTTCTCAAATTATCGGACGAACGGTTTCTACACCTATACTTATCTGGATTAGAATTTCTCGTATGTTACACAGAAGTGATGTTCTGATGTAAACAAATTATTATTATTATTATGAAACATTTTGTATATTTAATTATATTAAAATAATACACATCTGTGGCACGTGACCGAAAATAATATTTGAAAGGCAGGGGCGGAGGGGCCAAAGTACCAAAATTCGGCCCCCGCCCCTTGATGATGTTTTTGTGTGAATTTCTTCCCCTGTGCACCTAGAACCGTTTTCCTCTCTTGTTTTTGGTGGAGATTGTCGGTAGAAGGTATTTACCGCCAGCTGGAACTTTTATGAGCAGATTTTTGAGACCGCTATTTTCCGTTAAATTGTTTAAATTATTCGATCTTTGACAATGTAGCATCTGTAACCTTATCATCAAGCAATAAAGGCAACCCAAGTATTTGACACGAAAGATTCTTAAAATTATAATTTTCTTTTTGAACTTTGTATTGGAGCATTCTTCACGTTAAACAATACTGTGGTACGTTACTAGGATTATCCCCCTCAGGAGACACCGCCTTAACGAAACACTGTCCGTGTGGGCGAGGGAGTTTGTGTGATCCAATGAAGTGGAGGGCTATGCCGGCGGTGGTGTAACTACCAGCAGGGCCTCCCAAACCGGACAGGTCTCCAGAGAGGATCCAGACAAAGTGTGTCTCACAACGTCCCGTCTAGTGTCCTGTCCTATCCTGTTCTGTTCTGTCCCATCCTATACACTCCCTTCCTTTCCTTTTCCTCCCCGTGATTGCGTGGCAGCACACACAGTCCCCTAATGTCGACAGCGGAAGATCCTTGGAAACCAGTACAACGTTGATGCACATGGGCCTTACTGCGAAGGGATGGATAGCGTTCTGTAGTCGTGGCGAAGACAAGCTATCTAAGGGGTGAGGCCCTGAAATAAAACCTTGGCAAGTGTCCAGGCCATGAGGTGGCAGCCCCACCGAGACACTCGGGGGCTGTGGGCTGATAACCCGCACCACCAAAAAACACATACCACAGAAACTAAAAGGAGAAACAGCCGGATGGATCTTAGGGATATGACCTTTGGCCTGAAAAGGAAACCCCGTATTGGTTTTTGGATTGTAAGGACGTTGAGAGAGGCAGGGAGGCTAAGACAGGTCGAAAAAGAGATGGAGAACTATTGACTAGATATATTAGGACTAAGTGAAATAAGGTGGCCAGAATCTGGGGAATTCCAAACACAAAATGGTGGAGTGTTGCTGTATGCGGGTCAGACAGGTGAGGACGCGATGCATAGGAATGGTGTAGGGCTCTTACTGTCTAAAAGCAGCAAGAAGAGCTTACTGGAGTGGAAACCTGTCTCAGAACGGATAATAACCGCACGCCTTAAAACAAAAGTGCGATATGTCACTGTAATTCAATGCTATGCACCTACTGAAATAGCTGAAGGAGAATTAAAAGATGCATTTTATACAGAGTTTAACGGAGTCCTTAGACAAACAAATTCTAGGGACATAAAAATTTTAATGGGTGACTTGAACGCAAAAGTTGGTTCAGAAAATGAAGGGCTTGAACATATCATGGGCGTGCATGGCGTGGGGATCATGAATGTAAATGGTGAAATGTTGATAGACACGTGCGCTGAACATGACCTAGTCATTGGAGGCACATTGTTTCCACATCGTAACTGCCATAAGATAACGTGGGTTTCTCCAGACCACGTCACCGAAAATCAAATAGACCACATAGTCATAAGCCGCAAGTTCCGACACACTCTTTTAGACGTCAGAAACAGAAGAGGAGCAGACGTTGGACGTGACTACCACCTAGTTTTGGCGGGATTCTGACTGAAGATAGTGGCAAATAGAACCAAGCTCAATCACAGGTGCAAGAAAATAGATGTGGCAAGGTTAAAAGACCAACAGATCAAAGAAACATTTGCCCTCGAACTACAAAACAGATTCCAGGTCCTCTCTGAAGAAAACTTTATGGAAGAGGGAATTGAAACATGTTGGCAAAAAATCAAAGACAGTTATTTAGATGTGGGAGAAAAAAATCTTAGGATTTAAGGCACATCAAAGGAAGCAATGGATCTCCGATGCTACATGGAATGAAATCAGCCACAGGAAAGAACTAAAACTTAAGTTAAATTTCTGTAAGACAAGAGTGCAAAAGAGCGAAGCGCATAAAGAATACACGGAGGCGAACAAAAAAGTGAAAACATGACTACGTCGAGATAAAAGGAAATGGATAGATGAGCAAGCAAAATTAGCAGAAGAGGCAGCAAGACAAGGAAATATGAAAGAGCTCTACAATATTACCAAGTGGTTGTCAATGAAGAACATCAGACATGAAGGACCAGTTAAGAACAAGGATGAGGTGATGCTTACAACTCAACAGGCACAGCTACAGAGATGGGAGGAGCACTTCAAGGAACTGTTAAATTGTGAAGACAACCTAGAGGAACAGGTAATAGATGTTCCAGAGGAAGTCGAAGAAGATCAAGATATAAATTTGCAGTGCCCCACAATGGAAGAAATTAGGATTGCCTTGAAAACACTAAAAAATGCAAAGGCTCCAGGCCTAGGCTACATAGTACCGGAGCTCTTGAAAGCCGATATTGAACGTACTGTTAAAATGCTACGTCCTTTGCTGAAGCATATTTGGCTTGAAGATAAATCTCCAAAGGAGTGGAAAAATGGTTTGTTGGTAAAGTTCCCAAAAAAGGGAAATTTGTCAGACTGTAACAACTGGCGTGGTATTACATTGTTGTCAGTGCCCAGTAAGGTCCTCACCAGAATTATTTTAAACAGAATTAAAGAATCCCTTGAAAAGCAACTGCGTAAATAACAGGGCACAAAACAGTTGTGTTGATCTTATTAACACTCTTAGGATCATTTTAGAGCAAAGCAAAGAATTCCAAGCAACCAAGTACCCGGCATTCATTGATTTTCCAAAGGCCTTCGATTCCGTGAAACATAAAGTGCTCTGGCAGGTTTTGCGGAAGTATGGCATACCACAGAAGATCTTAAACATCATAAAAGATCTATATGGTGGCTACAAATGTTGCGTACTCCACAAGGGAAATATGACAGAGCCCATAAAAGTAACAACTGGAGTCCGGCAGGGTTGCATTTTATCACCAACACTTTTTCTACTTGTTCTAGACTCTGTTATGGGAAGAGTCACAGCAGGCAGGAGACGAGGAATCCGGTGGGGGATCCATGAACGTCTGGAGGATTTGGATTTTGCAGACGACATAGTTTTATTAGATCAAAGGCTGACTGATATGCAAGCTAAATTAAACTTGCTGAAAGAAGAAGCAGAGACTGCTGGCTTCAAGATAAATACAGGCAAAACAAAGGAAATGAGAGTAAATTCAGGGACCATGGAGGTGCCACTGTTAATAGATAAGCAGCGGGTGGAGATTGTCAACTCATTCCTGTATCTGGGTAGTATAGTGACGGAAGATGGTGGAGCTGGAGATGACGTGAAAAACCGCATTAAAAAGGAAAATGCTGCCTTCATACAACTGTATCCAAAATGGAAAAATAGAAATATCACGTACAAAACAAAAATCCGTGTTTTTAATACAAATGTGAAGGCTGTCCTTCTGTAGGCCAGTGAAAGCTGGAAAATGGATAAAAAGATAACATCCCAGTTACAAAGCTCCACAAATAGATGTCTTCGAAGCATCATGAATATTTGGTGGCCCGAAAAAATATGTAATGAGAAGCTCTGACGAATAACAAACCAGATACCTATAGAAGACCAGATACGAGAGAGAAAGTGGGGTTGGTTGGGGCACACCTTCAGAAAACCAGATGGAGCCATCGAGAAAAAAGCATTGGAATGGAATCCCCAGGGAACAAGGAAGAGAGGAAGACCAAGGGGCACATGGAAGAGGACAGTGGAAGGGGAAGCAAAAAGAGTTGTCAAGACCTGGGCAGAATTGAGGCAAATGGCCAAAGACAGAGACGGATGGTTACTAGGATTATAAAACTCAGTATTGTAAGAATACACATTCGTTATTTTTTTTATTGTTTATACTCTTTGCACGCTGGTCACTTACATTTTTGGAGGGTTGTCTCAGAAATGAAACTGCAAGTGTGAAAGGTGGTTTTTGTTACAAAAAGTTTTAACTTAAACGTAAATGGTTACAAACTTTAAAACAAATACATGTTATACATCTTAGTACTACGTTTACACGTAGGGAGGAACGTAACTCAACTGAGCAAAACTTTGTGATTAAATTGTTGAGTTAATGTTTTGGAAGGTATAGGCCTAAATGAAAATATTAGTTTAAGCTGTAGTGAAACATTTATCATACGTATACTGAAGATTGTTCAGCTCTCTATGGGTACTATTCTAATCGGACTAACACTTCTTTGAAGGTTTCGTTGATCGTACAATATTGTTGTCTGTTCATCACTGCAGTTGCCGGAGAAAAACCTTATCTTTTCCTAAAACAGGTTTCATGGCCACCTCTTTCTTTTCCCGTAACTTTTTAAATCTATCAGCTAATCTACTTCTTGGAATTGAACATTTCACACTCTCTTCTGTGACTGTCATTTCAAGAAATCTGACTTTCCTACGGTTTCCTTCACTTTATTTTCATCTCATTTATGTCATGAATTCTCCAGATTTGCCTGTTAAAAGAAAAAAAGTCGTAGCCGGAATCGCTTTGTCCGATGCAATCCGCACGTACCGTGGTGGCAGATTAACATACCCAATGTTGTACTTGGACTAGACCCTGATAAAGCCTGCAGTATGGAGAATATAATCAGTTGTATCCAAACATAAAACAACAATGTTATATTACTTACGTGCCAACAAAAAACAGCACTTTAAAGCTAATTTCGTGCATCTAAACCCACTAGAAACAGAGACGTGCTGTTGTTTTGATTCAGAATCGTGTGAGCGATCTTGTTCCTCAATAATTCACACTGCAGTGGCGCTTTAGTTGCTTCCATTAGAGATAGTGTTAGAAGCAACTCTGGTCGAATACAATCAGCTATCCGATACTAACAGGCCTTCCGACGCACGCAAAATGATTTTTTACGTTTTTTTTTTTTTTTTTACATTACGATGAGGTTATATCTCGAAACAAAATAGCAAAATTAAGTAATGTAAGCAAGCTGAAAAAAAAAGACCTGCGACTGATAACGGTCTCTTGAAAACAGTGTCCGTAAATTTTAACGACCAGTCACGGTCGAATAACAGCCAGTGTGGTTTTAAATTGTGATATATATAAACTGTCCCGATTTAGTGGTCGTACCTAGGAGTATCCCACAAATGGCTGCCCTGTAGTAGTCTGACTAGATTACTACAGGACATTCATCGATGGTATAGGCGCAGTGACAATTTTAACCATGTCTCGCGGATCTAAGTGACTCTTCTTTAGACTGCTTTAGTAGCGAAGCGGCAGAGAGGATTAATGTGGATCCGCAATAAATGTTGCCGACTAAGCCTTCGGAACAAGCGTCGCGTTTCTTGGGCGCCTAGAGCTCGTGTATTCTGGCCGCGGTTGCAAGACGCATTACTTTTCCACGGAAACTCCGACGAGGAGACCAGCTAAACCGAACTGCGATATCCCTACGGCAAACTCAAAGAGAGTAAGATTCACTGAGCATCACTGAGTTCCACAACTCCCATCTGAGTACCAGATCACGCACAGAGATTCAGCACTCCACTATATATTCTTCCACTTGTGATACTCCATTTCAATTATTATGCTTTTTTATAGGAAAATAGCTTTTGAAGATTGTGTTTCACAACTTTAATAATCATAGAAGTGGCACATTGTAACATGTGAAACTGCTGTATAATTTATTATTAATGGTAGACACGTTTCGGTCAAAGGCCATTTTTCAGTAGGCACTTTTTATACAACGTTATGAATACAGGACAATTTTCATGCAAAAAGGATGTTCGAAAATGGTAGTAAAAGAAAACGAATATTTACAAATTCTTGTTAATAGCAGGTGTTATTACACTGACATCATAAAACAAATGACATAATATACGTATATAAATAACATTTTTTGCTATGCAAAGGTAGATGTATTACTTTAATTTTTTATGCATTTCCAACATGCTCCATTACAATATTTGTAATTCTACATGTAAATGTAAAATACTACATGTAAGTGTCAATTACACAACTATCCAAAGAGTAAATAAAAGATTTCTATCCAAAGAGTAAATAAAAGATTTCTATAATGACTAGAATTATCTTTGCAGTAAAATGACACCAAAATTATAAATGTTAAATGTTTTCCTAAACCCAACCACATCTGACGGAATAATCCATAATAGCTCACGTCATCCGATGACACATAAGAAAACACTTTTTCATGCAATGGAAGACAAACTAATACGCTTGCCATTATCTGATACGAACAATGAAATGGGGCTAAATACATTGACACACATAGCCACAGAAAATGGTTACAATCGTGAATTAGTTAATAAAATCTGTATACAAAAGAAAAACGAGAAGTAATTGCAGACATGAAACAGAAATCAAAATATGCAATCTCATCCTGTACCGGACAAATATCTGAGAAAATTAGATACATATTTCGTAAAATAGGAGTGAAGCTTGGTTTTCTGACTGGTAATAGAAAGCAATCCAATATTGGACATTAATCTGACCAAGCACTCCGCTACCACCAATCAGGCGTACCTAAAATACAGTGCAACGATAGGAATAGATGTTACATTGGGTAAACCGGTAGAAAATCATGTTCAAGATATGAAAAAACATTGTAATATCGACAAAAACAACCCATAGACATCTACTACACATTTAAGGGGTGTAGTAGACAAAACTGAATACAGCGTTACTTTTCTACACGAAGTAGAAAGAGGATTTCATGGAAGAGATAGAAATTCTTTTGCATTAGGCTGAGGTTCGAAATCTCTTTTTGAATGAGCGACTTCAAGTGAAAAACAAAAAAATATATTTGTAATTTCCGTACTGTTTTATTATGTTCTTTGAATAGTTGTTTAACTAACACTCCAGACATCTTCCTTTGTTTAACAAAAATTGCTACACCAAGAAGAAACGCAGATGATAAACGGGTATTCATTGGACAAATATATTATACGAGAACTGACATGTGATTACATTTTCACGCAATTTCGGTGCATAGATCCTGAGAAATCAGCACCCAGAACAACAACCTCTGGCCGTAATAACGGCCTTCATACGCCTAGGCATTGAGTTAAACAGAGCTTGGATGGCGTGTACAGGTAGAGCTGCCCAGCTTCAACTCGATACCACAGTTCATCAAGAGTAGTGACTGGCGTATTGTGACGAGCCAGTTGCTCGGCCACCATTGACCAGACGTTTTCAGTTGGTGAGAGATCTGGAGAATGTGCTGGCAGGGCAGCAGTCGAACATTTTCTGTATCCAGAAAGGCCCGTACAGGACCTGCAACATGCGGTCGTGCATTATCCTGCTGAAATGTAAGATTTTGCAGGGATCGAATGAAGGGTAGAGCCACGGGTCGTAACACATCTGAAATGTAACGTCCACTGTTCACAGTGCCGTCAATGCGAACAAGAGGTGACCGAGACGTGTAACCAATGGCACCCCATACCACCACGCCGGGTGATACGCCAGTACGGCGATGACGAATACACGCTTCCAATGTGCGTTCGCCGCGATGTCACCAGACACGGATGCGACCATCATGATGCTGTAAACATAATCTGGATTCATCCGAAAAAATGACGGTTTTCCATTCGTGCACCTAGGGTCGTTGTTGAGTACACCATCGCAGGCGCTCCTGTCTGTAATCCAGCGTCAAGGGTAACCGCAGCCATGGTCTCCGAGCTGATAGTCCATGCTGCTGCTAACGTCGTCGACTGTTCGTGCAGATGGTTGTTGTCCTGCAAACAGCCCCATCTGTTGACTCAGGGATCGAGACGTGGCGGCACGATCCGTTACAGCCATGCGGATAAGATGCCTGTCATCTCGACTGCTAGTGATACGAGGCCGTTGGGATCCAGCACGGCGTTCCGTATTACCCTCCTGAAACCACCGATTGCATATTCTGCTAACAGTCATTGGATCTCGACCAACGCGAGCAGCAATGTCGCGATACGATAAACCGCAATCGCGATAAGCTACAATCCGACCTTTATCAAAGCCGGAAACCTGATGGTTCGCATTTCTCCTCCTTACACGAGGCATAACAACAACGTTTCACCAGGCAACGCCGGTCAGCTGCTGTTTGTGTATGAGAAATCGGCTGGAAACTTTCCTCATGTCTGCAAGTTGTAGGTGTCGCCACCGGCGCCAGCGTAGTGTGAATGCTCTGAAAAGCTAATCATTTGCATATCACAGCATCTTCTTCCTGTCGGTTCAATTTCGCGTCTGTGGCACGTCATCTTCGTGGTGTAGCAATTTTAATGGCCAGTAGTGTATATAGAACATCTGCTGTTAACAAGAATCTGTAAGTATTCCTTCTGGTTTACTACAGTTTAGAAACACACTTTTTGCATGAAAATTATCCTGTATTCTACAACAGGTACCAACTGGAAAATGGCCTCTGACCGAAACCTGTTATAAAAGTACATTGTACAGCAACTTCACGTGTTACAACACGTATAATTTCAACGATTTTTGTTGCAGCCTCGGTGGAACCACAGCCTCGTTGAAACACCGGGGCTTTCGTAATCCACCTGAGCCATTTGTGTAGCATAAGCTGTATACAGTATTTTTTTAAACATCCGTGTCCTACTTCCCAGTTAGTTATGCACTAACGCTAGGTGATGATGCTTTGCTAGAAAAATAACGTTCCCTGCCCTCGAGGAAACAAACACAGGAGACAGTACCGGTACCGCTGGTGTGGGTGGACGTGTACTTCCGGTGGCGACTCTATTCAGAGAAGGCCGCTCTCGCGTGACGCATCACCGTCACGGGTTGCTCAGTCACGGTACGAGTGAGCCGGTGACGCACTGGCTGGCTCCCTGCCACCTCGGCCACATCGCTCTTGCTGCGCTGCCCCTTCGCCCTGCTAGCTCAGACAAGCGTGCAGTGTATCCAGTCCGCCTGCAGCGCGGGCGAGGTGACCGCTCAGCAACACGAAGGGTGGAGAACGACGGACAGAACCGTCCTCTGGACTACTGCAGCCGCTCAGGCCCACGTCAGGGGCACCTTTTCCTGTCGTCGTGGTCTTCAGCCCGAAGACTCGTTTGGTGCACCTCTCCACGCTAGTCTACTCTGTGCGAGCCTCTTCAACTCTGCTCAGCTATTGCAACCTACGTCACCTTCAATGAACTGGTTGATAACGTCGAAAGTTCCGTGAGGCTTTCCGCTGGTGATGCTGTTCTATACAGACAAGTCGCAATGCTGAGACTTGTAGCGAAATGCAAGAAGACATTCATTCAGAGGGTCGACGATTCGTGCTGGAAGGGACAATTGGCCTTCAGCATAAACAAATGTTGTTTTTTAAAAGACGGCACTGTAGAAATTATTTATTTCACATTGTATTGCCTTCGGGCCATTATTCAAGTGGTACTGCAAAAGCTAAAAAGAGTACAAAAATGGGGCACAGAGAGTATACAGGGTGTTACAAAAAGGTACGGCCAAACTTTCAGGAAACATTCATCACACACAAAAAAAGAAAAGATGTTATGTGGACATGTGTCAGGAAACACTTAATTTCCATGTTAGAGCTCATTTTAGTTTCGTCAGTATGTACTGTACTTCCTCGATTCACCGCCAGTTGACGAGAATCCGCACGCAATTGTGCAATCACGTCATCAACACAGATTTTCTGTCAACGTTTGGGCAGGCATTGTTGGTGATGTCTCGATTGGGCCCCATGTTCTTCCACCTACGCTCAATGGAGCACGTTATCATGATTTCATACGGGATACTCTACCTGTGCTGCTAGAACATGTGCCTTTACAAGTACGACATAACATGTGGTTCATGCACGATGGAGCTCCTGCACATTTCAGTCGAATTGTTCGTACGCTTCTCAACAACAGATTCGGTGACCGATGGATTGGTAGAGGCGGATCAATTCCATGGCCTCCACGCTCTCCTGACCTCAACCCTCTCGACTTTCATTTATGGGGGCATTTGAAAGCTCTTGTCTATGCAACCCCGGTACCAAATGTAGAGACTCTTCGTGCTCGTATTGTGGACGGCTGTGATACAATACGCCATTCTCCAGGGCTGCATCAGCGCATCAGGGATTCCATGCGACGGAGGGTGGATGCATGTATCCTCGCTAACGGAGGACATTTTGAACATTTCCTGTAACAAAGTGTTTGAAGCCACGCTGGTACGTTCTGTTGCTATGTGTTTCCATTCCATAATTAATGTGATTTGAAGAGAAGTGATAAAATGAGCTCCAACATGGAAAGTAAGCGTTTCCGGACACATGTCCACATAACATATTTTCTTTCTTTGTGTGTGAGGAATGTTTCCTGAAGGTTTGGCCGTACATTTTTGTAACACCCTCTACACAAGATTGCACAAACATGACCTGCAGACAGTAGTACATTACAAAACGGGTGAAAGTAATCCATTACTTATATTTTGCTTCAGCACACGTCAGACTTTAAAATCGTTCGATCTGTATACACGTCATCGTCAAAACTGAGCCTTTTCACTGTAGAAATACAGTACCATCAAACGAGAGCGAAGCTCTGTATACCGTGAAATGATATAAATTACGTTGAGGTGTTACTAATGTTAACATCTTTCACCCAATGATTAAAACCGTATGCCAGACCGATACTGGAACTCCGGACCTTTGCCTTTAGCGGGCAAGTGTGATGAGGTTGTAGCCCGCAAATTTCGCAAGAGAACTTGTGTGAAGTTTGGAAGGTAGGAGATGAGGTACTGGCGGATGGAAAGCTGTTGAGGACGAGCCGTGAGCCGTGCTTGAGAGGACAATTGGCAGAGCACTTGCCCGCGAGAGGCAAAGGTCCCGAGTTCGAGTTTCGGTCCGGCACACAGTTTTAATCTATCAGGAAGTTTCATGTCAGCGCACACTGCACTGCAGAGTGAAAATTTCATTCTGGCATTCTCTACATAAATCGCTACAGATCAATGTTCTAACACACTTTTTATATGTGAACTGAGGTCGTTGACGCCAAAGTACATACACAAGTTAGACTGTCTGTACACTTACCAGAGGCAATACATTCCAGCGATAACAATTGTAATCTTTACGTCATAACATGTTTTTTACATCTGTTGACAACAAACAGCTTTCTATGTTATGATATAGTCGTAGGGTCCAAGGGGACAGGAAAGGAAAATTTATTTATAACAGAGCAGCGTAAAGATTCAAATGTTATCTCTTAAAAAGGTCTTACATTCGCTTAGATGTTTATATACATTACAGCTAGATGAGAAAGACACAAAAGGCAGAAAGCGCTCGTCGGTGACCCAACCAATAGTGGAGCACAACAAATTGAGACAATACATCACAAGACGCTCCCTCGTAACTCGTTGTTCCCAGCCCTAACATGGGGAATGTAATTATGCAAGAAACTATATATAAAATTTCTACAGTCAACGGCGAATATGATGTGCTTCAAAAAATCCTACTTGACTGTGAATCCCGACCATGGAAAGTTAATAAACAAATGTAACGTATTGAGTATACACAGACAGAAATACCCTTTCTTGTAAGATTACACGATTTCAGAACAATCACTGGAAACAGTTACTTCCATAAAATATCTAGGAGTATACGTACAGGGCGATTTGAAGTAATTAATCGCAGGTAAGGCAGATGCCAGCGTGAGATGCCGGACTGAGATTCATTGGAAGAAGCCTCACGAAACGCCGTCCATCAACAAAGGGAGTACCTTACATAACACTCGTTTGACCAATGCCTGAGAATTGCTCGTCAGCCTAGAATCCGTACCAGATAGGACTGATAAAGAAAGTAGAGACGATGCAAAGAAGAGCAGCACCTTCCGTAACAGGTTCATTTAGTACGTACTAAAACGTCACAGAGATGATCACCCAACCCCAGTGGCAAAAGCCTCAAGACAGGCGCTCTGCAGCACGGTGAGGCTTATTGTTTACATCCCGAAAGCGTACATGTCTAGACGAGTCAACAAATATGTTGCTTCCTCTTACGTATGTCTCGCGAAAAGACCAAGAAGATAAAATTACAGAGGTTCGGGCCCACACAGAGGCTTAACAGCAATCGTTCTTCCCTCGAACCACTGGCGACTGAAACAGTAAACGGGGCATGTGAGATTGGTGCACCAAGTTCTCTCCGGCGCACACCGTAGGGTGGCAGATGTATGTGTAGAGGTATAATCTGCTTATTGGTCTCCCTCTACAGTTTTTACCTCACACACTGTCCTAACTCTCGAGTTAATGACTCCTCGATATCTTAATATCTCTCCAATCAAGCGATATCTTCCTTTAGTTAAGTTGTGCCGTAAACGTCTTTTCTCGACAACAAGATGATAATAACGAAAAAAACTGGGAAAGGTTAGAGAAGAAATCGGTCGTGTCATTCACTCATAGTGATGTACGGAAATCTTATGCTGTATGTCCGAACGGGGATTCGAACAGCCGTCTCCCAATTACAAGTCCAGTACGTTACCATTGCTTCACCAAACTTGCTGTCGAGGCCCACGAGAAAGACAGGTCGCGACGCGTACGTCACGAACGTAGGCCTGTCTCGCTCACTCGCTCAGCTCAGCAGACAAACTGCGCCTGTTAACTCGTAATTGCGTGTTTACGTACAAATGAGAATTGCTTTTTCTACTGAAATCTGATCTGCTATTATGGATGTCGGCTCTCAAGAAGGGGCTTAAAATGACTCTGAGCACTATGGAACTTAACATCTGAGGTCATCAGTCCCCTACAACTTAGAACTACTTAAACCTAACTAACCTATGGACATCACACAAATCCGTGCCCGAAGCAGGACTCGAACCTGCGACCGTAGCGATTGCGCGGTTCCAGACTGAAGCGCCTAGAACCGCTCGGCCACAACGGCCGGCCCAAGAAGGGACTTAATTTTGCACCATCGCCGCAGAGTATCCCTTTTGCTGACGTAATAAGTGACTTGAAACATGCGGTTCACAAAATGCCTAAGGAAACTGCAGAAGAAATTCGCCGAGAAACGAGCCGCATTCTTTCTAAATCCAAGCCGCCGATTTCAGACATTACAAGAGCTGAGCATAATGGCCTTCGTGAACTCCGCAACGATCCACACCTCGTAGTCTTGCCAGCTGACAAGGGCAATGCGGCCGTCATTATGGAACGAGCAGACTACAAGGCGAAGATTCGGTTGATGCTGGAGGAGGAGACATATCAAAAACTGTCAAAGGAACCAACTTCAAGAATAATGAGGAAGACGTCGGAGCTTCTCAAGAGGTCTTCGCTGGAAGAGAATGTCATCAAAAATCTCCTCCCTCGGACACCTCGACCACCTACATTGTACGGCCTTCCAAATGTTCACAAGAACAACACTCCTCTGCGCCCCATCGTGAGCACCATTACATCGCCGACTTACAGACTCGCGAAACATGTAGCCAACCTCGTTACCTTCACGTTGGTCACTGTGTGCACCACGTCAAGAATACAGCCGACATCATTAGTCTAATTAAATGCCTATGTCTTGGAGAAGGGGATATTATGGTCAGCTTTGATGTAGTGTCATTGTTCACGCGTGTTCCCATTAAAAACTCTATAGATCTGCTCTCCCAGTTATTTGACGACACTGTTGCGGATTTATTCGAGCATTCTCTGACGTCATCGTATTTCTTGTATGATTCAACCGGACGGACGGCGTTGCGATGGGAAGCCCATTAGCTCCAGTTCTAGCCAATCTGTTGAAAACATCGCACCAGACACGGCTCCTAAAAAGCCTAATTGCTTTTATCGTTACGTCGACGACACGTTCGCTGTCTGATGGAGATGAAAAGCTGGGAGAGTTCGTGGACCACATCAACAACATCCATGACAATATCACGTTCACGATGGAGATAGAGACAGGTGGTGCCTTGCCGTTCCTCGATGTCCTCGTCCACCGCAAAGCAATTGGGTGTCTCAGCCACAGCGTTTACCGGAAATCCAACCACACAGACCGATATTTGCACGCTAACACCTATGACCATCCATCACAGAAACGTTCTGTTCTGAGAACCTTAGTGCATCGAGCCGAAACCGTCTCAGATTCTGAAAACTTGCCGAAGGAACTGGGCCACTTACGGAAAGTGTTCAAGGAAAACGGCTACAACAACCGCCAGATTTCGCAAGCTATCTTTCCGAAAATACGTTAGCAGAAAGACTCCGAGGAGGACTCGAAGACGTCTGCGTTCTTGCCGTTATGTGGCTCAATTATAGGAAAGATATGCCGGCCCCTAAAGAGGCATAAAATCGACTCGGTCTACAGGGCTCCAGGAGAAATTCGACAACTCTTGAGGCCTGTGAAAGACGACGTAGACCTCAGAACGCCAGGAGTATATAAAATATCATGTGGGTGTGGACGGTTCTACATCGGGCGGACTGTGCATACCATGGAACAGCGCTGTGTAGAACATGGTACCCAGAGAAATCAGCGGTAGCTGAGCATGCATTAGAAAACGGTCATCGTATTGCATTCGACGAGACATCTATTATCACACGGACTAACAGTTTTTGGGATCGCATAATAAAAGAAGCGATCGAAATAAAAATTTGTGACAACACGCTCAATGAAGACGGCGGCCTGCGGCTAAGCACAGCGTGGGACCCGGCCAACAGCAGGTTGCAGCGGGCGCGGCGGCCGCACAACGCAAACATTACCATATATGGTGCCGCAGCCGGTACCAGTGACGTCACGGAAGGCAGAGCGAATATATAAGGACGGCTGCAGCAACCAGAAGACAGTAGTGGAAACACGCCGAGGTCGACCCCATCCCGAAGCCTGGGAAGGACCCTCGTCTCCCGAGCAGCTACAGGCCCATCAGTTTGCTACCAGCAGTCAGCAAAGTCTTTGAAAGGCTGTATCTCGGCCGCCTCCTGCGAAACATCAGGGAAGAACGTCTCCTACCGGACGAACAATGTGGTTTGCGCCCTGGACACGCAACAACGCACCAACTGCTTCGACTCGTTGAAGAGGCCCTCGATGCCATCGAACGGCGGGAGTATTTCGGAGCCATCTTCCTGGATGTTTCACGAGCGTTCGATTCTGTATGGCATGAGGGGCTTCTCTTCAAGCTCCTGGACCTCGATGTGCCCCCTGCCGCATATCCGTCTCTTAAAATCTTACCTCGCCGACAGAAGCTTTCATATACGCACGGAGGACCTGTCGACGCGCCGCCGGGTCAGGGCTGGAGTTCCCCAAGGCTCCGTCCTCGGCCCCATACTGTACATCCTGTATACCGCAGACATGCCGCGAGTGGACAGGGTCCACCTCGCCCTCTACGCGGATGATACGGCGATGTACACGCGAAGCATGAATGCAGCTCTGCTCCAATGACGCATGCTGGCAGCAGCTGACACACTTAGTCAGTGGGCCAGGAGGTGGCGCCTCAGCTTCAATGGGGCTAAGACGCAAGCCCTCCTCATCACCAAGAAGCATATCCCAGCCGACGTACCGCAGATCATCATCAGGGGAACCGTCGTACCTTGGGGCAATACCGCTAAGTACATGGGTATGACGCTGGATAGAGGGCTCACATGGAGACACCATATCGACGACATCGTCAAAAAGGTCAGCGGTAGAATGACTCTACCCCTTCCTAAATCCGACACCTGCGCTCCCGCCAGAATTGGGTGTTGCGCTCTATCTTACGCTCATACGTCCGCTTATTGACTACGCCGCTGTGGTTTGGGGCAATGCTGCAGCGACCCACGTCGACCGACTCCAGCGACTTCGGAACCGGATTCTACGTCTGGCATTGCACCTCCCTCGGGACTGCCCGTCGGACGACCTTAACCGAATCTCCAACATTCCTACTGTTCGAGACAGGTTTCGTCAGGCCGTACGGCTCTTTTACGAGAAGAACGCGCAGTCCAAAAATCCGCTCCTTCGAGCACTGGGCCACCGGGTGCAGCGTCTTGACGCAACCAGATGGCCCCACCTGCTTCGCGACCACTGAGTTGCCAACACGTCCAGAACACCGTCCCAGTAGATTGACAGGACATCAAACACGAAGTCAGGCCACATCAGACGCTCCGTCAGTTTGGAGAAATAGCCTTCCGGCTTAGACTCCACCGACCCACAGGGGCTCATCTGTCCCGATCAGGCAGCAGCAGCAGCAGCAGAAGACAGTCACCACTTGACAATGGCCGAGGGATATTCGGCCGAAAGCGCGTGGATTTTAAACCACGTGACGTGGTTGGAAGCCCGAGAAACTTTATTAGTTATCGCACTTTTTATTAGTCGTACAATGGCCGAAAGTCCATATGCCTACTAATAATTTGTTACGGTTGCACTGGGTACAATGAAATTTTATCGGTTGGATGAGCCACTACATTTCGTATGAAATGAGGACTGTTAAGCAGTAGAAACTAAATGCTATAAACAAGATGTTATACCATTTATACAGAGCATAGAACTTAAATTACAACTACTGCATAGTTACGTATTTTATTGTAGTACTAGTAATCAGTAAGACTCTATAAAAGCAGATTTCAGTAGAATATGCAATGCTCGTTAGTACGTAAACATCCCGTTACGAGATAACACGGTTAGAAACGCATTTCGTTTGCTGAGCTGTGCGAGCGAGACGAGCGAGCTTGCTCAGGCTTACCGTCGTCACATACGCGTCGCGGCCTGTCTTTCTCGTAGGCCTCGGCTTGCTGTCTTTTCTCCCTGCTCCGACTCCGTACATCGTCGTTCCTTACAGTTCCACCCGTCTGATCTTCAGTAGCCTTCGGTAACATCGCATATCAAAAGCTTCTGTTTTCTTGTCTATTAGGTTGGTGCGTAAGTTCGTAGCGTTCCTTTTTTTTTTGCATGTTGGTATTCCGGTTGCTATGGGTCTATTTATCGACTGTCATTTCTTATCTGCAGTTCATTGTTGCTATTTCAGTTTACATATTGCCATTTTTCTATTTGGAGATAATGAGTGAAGCTATGGGCGCTAGAAAATGAAGTGGCAAGAGGAAAAAAATCGGAATATTTCTGCAGTAATGTTGTGTTTGAGTTCAATAGAGGGGTGACAGCAGCGGAGGCGGCCAGAATCATTTGCGCCGTGCGTGGGGATAATGCCACTGGACAGAGCATGGCAAGAAAATGGTTTTCCCGTTTAAGGCGGATCGTTTTGACATTAGCGACTCTCCACGTTCAGAAAGACCTCTGGTTTTCGTTTAAAGCATTCCGTCTTCAGCCCACGAGTGGCCTACCGGAGGACCATCCAACCGCCGTGTCATCCTCAGAGGAGGATGCGGATAGGAGGGGCGTGGGGTCAGCACACCGCTCTCCCGGTCGTTATAATGGTATTCTTGACCGAAGCCGCTACTATTCGGTCGAGTAGCTCCTCAATTGGCATCACGAGGCTGAGTGCACCCCGAAAAGTGGCAACAGCGCGTGGCGGCCTGGATGGTCACCCATCCAAGTGCCGACCGCGCCCGACATAGCAACCATAGCAACCGGAATACCAACATGCAAAAAAAAAAAAAAAAAAGGAACGCTACGAACTTACGCACCAACCTAATAGACAAGAAAACAGAAGCTTTTGATATGCGATGTCGGGCGTGACTTCGGTGATCTCACGGGAACCGGTGTATCCACTGCGGCAAGGCCGTTGCCCAATGAAGATCGTTTAAACGCATTAATCCACAATGTTCCACGACAGTGTACTCGAGAACTGGCAAATGCGATGAACTGTCGTCATTTCATCATCGTCCGACATTTGCATGCGATGGAGAATGCTGAGAAATCGGGTGTATGGGTACAGTATGTTCTAAGCCAAAATCAGAAAAATCACCGGGTGGCCTTAGGTGGATGTCTGCTTGCTTGTCATCAATTGGCTCGTGAGCAACACCAATCATTCCTATCCTGTATCGTTACTGGTGACGAGAAATAGTTGGTTGGTTGGTTGGTTTGTTTGGGGAAGGAGACCAGACAGCGTGGTCATCGGTCTCATCGGATTAGGGAAGGATGGGGAAGGAAGTCGGCCGTGCCCTTTCAGAGGAACCATCCTGGCATTTGCCTGGAGTGATTTAGGGAAATCACGGAAAAACTAAATCAGGATGGCCGGACGCGGGATTGAACCATCGTCCTCCCGAATGCGACGAGAAATAGTGTCTTTGCGCTAACATAAGGAAAAGAAAGGAATGGTTGATCCCAAACAAAGCAGCAACTCCCCGTACGAAGACCTGCGCGCATCCACAAAAGATAATGGTATGCATCTGTCATGCAGACGCAGTCCAAGAAGAGTGAATGAAGAGATGCTACTCCACGGCCCGCATTCTGCAGGATTCTCAATAAACACACTGTACAGGAGTTGGGTCGGGAAGTCATCCGGCACCCGCCTTATTCACCTGATCTTGCGTTCTCAAATTTTCATCTTTTCCGCTCTCTATCAAACAACTCTCAAGGAACTTCCTGTCCGGATGTAAATGCGCTCCGAACACGGTTCGACGATACTTCGCCTGAAAACCACGTGATTTCTACAGTCGAGGAATCGAAAAGTTACCCCAGTGTTGGCAGACTGTTGTACATAGCGTATTAATGACTAAAGTTTCTATTACGTGTATCTGTTGTGTTTATTTAACTCAAGGAAAAACGCACGAACTTATGCCCCCACCCAATATAATGTTCATCGCGCACGTTTCTCTTCCGCACAAGTCTACTACTTGTCAGTGCGTATTTTATAGCGTCTCTGCTTCCACTATCTTATGCTATTGTGCCCCCGAACTAGCAAAATTCATCTACTACTTTCAGCGTCGGGTATCTTGATCTAAATCCCCCTGTCATCATTCCATATAATTCAGCCACACTCCTTTACCCTTGTTTTACCTTTGTTGATTTTCATTTTACAACTTCTTTGTAGGCGCTGTCCATTGCACTTAAGGGGCTCCGGAAAGGCTCAAAATCATGAAAAGTTCAATTTTTACTTTTTTGCGTTTTCTGAATCTGCAGACTATTACCTTTTAATAGATATACAATTTATTCAATTCCAAAGACTACAACTATTTTTAAATTTTTTTTGAAATGTGTTCTACATGGGCGTGACCCACTGTGGCGCTGTTAAACTGCTGTCAAATGGTGTTATTATTAACGTCCGTGTTCATCAGTTACATTTTAGTGATGTGAGATAAAGTATGTGTTGTGGCTAACCTGTGATGGTTCAATATATATCGCTGGTGTGATTGTCGATTGTTTCATGTTTATTTACTCTGTCGTTATCTCGAAAATATTCGTAATTAATTCTGTTTCTTGAGTCTCTGTTTTGTTGAAGTATAATAATGAGTAAAAGTAAAGTTATTAGAAATCCTCTGAAGGCTTTTAAGAAAAGGGGAAATGTTGGAAAGCCAAAGGTATGTGTTATTACTGTAAACAATAAAGACGATGAAAATCCCAACATAGCTTGTGTCCCAAAGAAGAAGACAGTTGGTGTAAATATAACAAAGGATTGCTAACTGGTGAAGTGTACACTCATAAGCATAGTCTGCCTCATGCAATAATGGAGGTGATAAAACCTATTTTCAGAGACTTAGCAGCACCTGAACTGTTGAAAAAGTGTATTCACGGAAAAACTCAAAACCCCAATGAAAGTGTAAATAGTGTTATATGATCGAGAATCCCCAAGACTGTATTTGTTGGAATAGAAACACTTCACTTTGGTGTGTATGATGCTGTTGCGACTTTCAATGATGGCAACATTGTAAGGTGCAAGGTATTTAGAAATATGGGAATGAAGATAGGTTCTAACATGGTACGAGCGATGCTTGCTTTAGACAAGGAACGCCTTCGGGCTGCAGACAGGGCTGTAAAGAGTCTAGAAATACAAGCAAGAGTAAACAGGAGGAGGAACAAGAGGAAGCTGGAGGAGGAGTTTGCAGAGGATGAAGATAATCCATCCTATGGACCTGGAATGCACTAAAAATTTAATCCAATCTTTGTTGCTCGATTCCCAAAACTTTTATTTTCTCATACTAATTACATGTTTTCTAAGGATCTTCCAAACATATTTGTTTCAAACTTTCAGTAAATGTTACACAGTACCTTCTGCATAATTTAACACAGCCTTTTTCCAAAAAACTGTATATTTTTGAATATATAAATAAAAAATTGCAAAAAAATGTTGTGAATTTTCATTACAATTGAAAAAAATCATCTTTAATAACTGAACTAAAATTTTGTAAAATCCCTGTGTTAAGTTGTAGCCCATATTCCAATAAATAATCTGTAAAAAGTTAAACTTCCTACCTCAAATACTTTGTGACGAAAGATGTAATTTAGAAGCGTTATTTTAACATTGCAAGTATAGGGCGTTCCGGAGCCCCTTAACTGATATTGCAAATTCTATGCTGTCTGTGACCTAGTAACAATGTCACCGAAAGACATTAAAGTTTTCGATTATTTTATTTTTATTCTGTTTTAGCTGCGTTCACATTTGAGTTAATGATGACTAGTTTCGAAAGCATTCGTTCATTTTCAAAGCAATACTTGAGTCATTAGCTCTTTTGGTACGGGGTTACTCAAAGTTATTATAAATAGCAAAGCTGTCATCAACTCAAAGATTGTTTTGAACGCGCCAGCGATTTCCTAGCCCTGGTCCTACTGAATACTGATAGGCCGTTGCCTTCCTCTAGCCTCTGAACTGATTTACATAGCCAGTTTTAGGCGAACCCACAGTTTAACAAGGGCTCCGAACCACTGTGCAATCCGGCGTTTTTCACGGTACCATACGCCGCTAGAGATGGAAGAACTGATAACCGTCGGATAAAAATCCCACTACTTACTGGGGACCGAGCCCCAGATCTTTGAATCCGTACTCCAGCACTTCACCACTGAGGCTCCTTATTTTCTTTTTGATAAGAGTGGGGATCTCAATCATTGTGACGAAATTATTGTTGTTACTGATTTTATTATTCCATAACCTTCGAAAAATCTGGTCAGTAAGAAACGAACATGGGCAACACATAGCTGTGTTGCACCGAACGAATTTCTCGAAGTTATCGCCTCCAAAAACATAACGATGTTTTTATTTCTTGTTCTGCAATAACGGCACAAAAACTGCATTTTGTGTGTAGTTGTTGTTGTTGTGGTCTTCAGTCCTGAGACTGGTTTGATGCAGCTCTCCATGCTACTCTATCCTGTGCAAGCTTCTTCATCTCCCAGTACCTACTGCAACCTACATCCTTCTGAATCTGTTTAGTGTATTCATCTCTTGGTCTCCCTCTACGATTTTTACCCTCCAAACTACCCTCCAATACTAAATTGGTGATCTCTTGATGCCTCAGAAAATGTTCTACCAACCTATTCCTTCTTCTAATCAAGTTGTGCCACAAACTCCTCTTCTCCCCAATCCTAAACAGCACCTCCTCATTAGTTATGTGATATACCCTTCTAATCTTTAGCATCCTTCTGTAGCACCACATTTCGAAAGCTTCTATTCTCTTCTTGTCCAAACTATTTATCGTCCACGTTTCACAGCCATACATGTCTAGGCTCTATACAAATACTTTCAGAAACGACTTCCTGACACTTAAATCTATACTCGATGTTAACAAATTTCTCTTGTTCAGAAAGGCTTTCCTTGCCATTGCCAGTCTACATTTTATATCCTCTCTGCTTCGACCATCATCAGTTATTTTGCTCCCCAAATAGCAAAACTCCTTTACTAGTGTAGGCAACACTAAGAATTGCGCTACTGGCACGGTCTAATCCAATCGGATTTCACTCCAGGCGATAGCGGGAGGCCATCATATTTGACGAGAACAGCAGAGTCCAACGTTCTTCACTTGGCATTGACCGAGGTAAACGAGGTATTTTGGTGTGTGTTAAAATTTTTTCATATTGAGCAAGAACCAAACCATTTTTATTTATTTATTTAATTTCTTTTGTAATGCCAGTACTTTTCCATTCAATTAATTACCCGTTTTCCTGCAAAAGTGGAATTAATAAAGAAAAGCAGCACTTCATTGTGACATAGATTGAATGTAACATATCCTAATAAGATGAAAAACCTTCATCTTCCTAGACTGAACAATTTTGTCTTAAAGTGAAATAGAATTGCACCTCTTTGTAGGGAGTAAATTAATTTTTTTCTCTTCCATTAAGACAAATAACACCTTCCGAAGCAGAAAAATTTAATGTTATAACTAAACTGTTCGTCTGAAAGAGTGCAATTGATTAAAAATTTATAAGAATGGAAACTGTAAGTGATAACTGAGTAGTGCAGCGTATGTATAATCCATTTACCACATTTTTTAAAGGTGAACATAGGCTCTAAAAGATATACCATAAGAACTATTGGCACGTGTTCGGCAGAAGAGATGTGTTCCATAGTAGGCAAGATCAAGTGCTCATAGCTCTTACGATATGCATTTTAAAGCCCATTTTTACTAGACTCTTTTTGTTTCATTTTGGTCCATACTACCAACTTTGAGACTTTGTAGATGGAGTTCTGGTTAACTCCGTATATTCACCAACAAAGAGAAGTAATGTGGTGTCATTATTAGGACTGCAAGTAATTCAAAGAGATAAACGAGTGAATTTTTAAAATGCGACTATGACAACGCCAAGATTTATGCTGGTTTTTACTCACCGATATGAGAAAGAAATTATTAAAAAATTGCCGTAAGAAAGTAAACAGATAACTCTTCCGACTCTGGCACGAGTCTTCGAACAGTTAGAAACACCAGAAAGAGTGTTGCCAGAAGTTATTTCAGTGGACGGGCTTGAGGCCACTGACAATACCTAGGTACTGAAATAGAAACAACAGGCAGTCTTGACTTCTGAGTGAGAACTTTGTATCATATGGTTGAGGATCTTTGAGTGTGGACGCCAGCATGAAAGTCGCACTTTCTCGAAATTCTGCGAGATTGCGTTAGTTGGCAGATGCGCCTTAATACATCTTCGTAAAGGAGAGAAATAATCGGATGTTGAAGTTCCGACATATCTCAGAGGACTGTCAGATGGCTTTTATTGTTCACCACATACATAAATGATGTAGCGAATAGCGTCGAAAGCTTCTTTAGGCTGTTCGTGGATGACGCTCTTTTATAAATTAAAGTCGTACCGCCAGGAAATTGTGGCGAAACAGGAAATTGTGGTGAAATGCAGAGGCGAAGGCCTTGGTTCAGAGACTGGTAGTTTGTTCCGAACATACATAAATGTAAAGTATTGTGCACGAATTATTATTCACGAATGGCGGTAAATCACTGAATACAGTAAAAAGCGTAAAATAGCTGGGAATATGCAGCCGGAACTGGTACGAGCACATAAAATTAGTTTTCGCAAAACGGTGATGCCCGACCGAGAGTCATTAGAAGATTCCAAAGGAACCTCAGTTCATGTACGTTGACTCTTAAAGACTATAATGCTATTCATTTATTTATTTAAATAGCGAAGACTTCGCTGCTGCATGAACACAAGCAGTCAGCACTGGAGCGTTGTGGCGCGGTTTTTTTCAACGTAAGTAACCAAAACATCTTCTCTTTAATAATTTGTTTACATCGTTTAAAATCGTTGTGAGGCACAATTGCAGTTAAACAGACACTGTCTGACACCTTATTTTGGTTGTAGGGCACTACCAGCTCGAGGAAATTTCATAATTTGGAAAAACAAAGAGTGAAAGCTAATGTAGAATGTACCTTAACGTGAACGAGTCGTCTGAACATGAACCTACCGGTTCGAAACCAGTAACGGAGCTATTTAAGTAAATAAATAGCATTATAATAATTGGTTGACTGCTGTTACCTTCTCTGTAAGACTCAGTCTATATTTTGTACACAGCCACAGGCTCACAATCTCTGTTTCCGACAAAATAGAAATTCAAATCATTCACGAAGAAGGTAGCATACATCATCCAAGTTCGGTCGCTCCTTGGGTATAGCTCGTCAGCGTGACAGCCTTACCAGTGAGGATCAATAGGGAAGATGAGATGGCTGCAAAGAAGAGCGATTCGGTTCGTCGCGAGTTTGTTTATCAAGCGTGAAAGCACCACAGGGATGCGACATTCCCCCTTTCCCCCCCCCCCCCCCTTCCCCCCAGGACCCACTGCTCTCTGCCTCAATCCGTTTTGCCTGCCTGGCGTCTACAATTCTTGCATTCCAGACTTTCCTGGATGTATCTCTTTTTTCGCCTTCCTGGTGAGCTCCAAATTCTGTTATCGTCAATACGTCGCTTATGGCCACACCATTCTAATTATTCCCTTTCTTCTCGAAGTTTTATGTATTCCTTTTCTTTGCTTGATGTCTTCATTTGTTAAACTCCCATTAATGTGGATTTGCAACTTACTTCCCATGCTTCATTTCCGTTGCCTGAAGTATTTCTTTCATTCTCTTTCTCAATGTCCACACTTCGGCCCTATGTATACCTTTCCAAGTAGCTTCTTCGTAACTTTGAACATATTGTCGTTCCCTAATAGAAGATGTAGCTATTTAATAACTGACCTTCGCTTTCCTAATTTTTATTCTTCATCTTGATGGTCTCTTCTATCCGTTTTCAGCGTGAATAAAGTGCTTATAAGAGATTAAATTTATTTGTGGATTCTTGTTATTTCTTGGTGGAATAGTTCCTTAAAGAAGAGATTAAATTCTTAATAGCTCCATTCTCAGTCATTCACTGTAACATATCATTCCCACTAGGGTCCTTGGACCATCCCAGTCGCAGTATGGATTTCAAAAGGGCCACTCTGCTGAGTCAGCTACTTATACACATACTGAGCACACAACTGAGAAAATAGGAAATGATACTTTTGTGAAAGTTACTTCCTGTATTTGCACAAATAGGTTAGCTTTAAACTTTGAAACGACACAGTTCATCCAGTTTTGTATTGTAAAAAATATACCACACCTTATTAATCTTGTACTCCAACAAGAAATAATAAAAACTGTAGAAAGTTCACGTCCTTAGTTGGGCATATTGGTGCGAAACTTGAAAAACACCTGCTAAAGCTTTTAGATTCAAGTACTTTTGCCGTAGGGATAATGCCAACATTGAGGACGTAGACGGCAGTAAGTTAACATTTTGCATATTTTCATTTACAGATTGCGTACGGGATAATGTTCTGGGGTCACTCCTTACTTAGGAGAAAATCATTTATTGTACAAGAGGAAGTAATCAGAACTATGTGTGTGGTTCGCACATGTACGTCTTGCAGGCTTCTATTTACGTTGCTGTGAATATTAACCACAGCTTCACAGTACAGTAGAGCGTCGATTATCCGAAGCAATTGGGGGACATGGGTGTTCGGAAAACTGGTTTGTTCGGATAATCGAACTGTACATGTTAATTTGCCAAAAAGAAGTACTGTACAGTAAATTTATTCATAAAAATAGGCATCTCTTTTAGTATTACAAAGTAACATACAGGGTGTTTCAAAAATGACCGGTATATTTGAAACGGCAATAAAAACTAAACGAGCAGCGATAGAAATACACCGTTTGTTGCAATATGCTTGGGACAACAGTACATTTTCAGGCAGACAAACTTTCGAAATTACAGTAGTTACAATTTTCAACAACAGATGGCGCTGCAAGTGATGTGAAAGATATAGAAGACAACGCAGTCTGTGGGTGCGCCATTCTGTACGTCGTCTTTCTGCTGTAAGCGTGTGCTGTTCACAACGTGCACGTGTGCTGTAGACAACATGGTTTATTCCTTAGAACAGAGGATTTTTCTGGTGTTGGAATTCCACCGCCTAGAACATAGTGTTGTTGCAACAAGACGAAGTTTTCAAAGGAGGTTTAATGTAACCAAAGGACCGAAAAGCGATACAATAAAGGATCTGTTTGAAAAATTTCAACGGACTGGGAACGTGATGGATGAACGTGCTGGAAAGGTAGGGCGACCGCGTACGGCAACCACAGAGGGCAACGCGCAGCTAGTGCAGCAGGTGATCCAACAGCGGCCTCGGGTTTCCGTTCGCCATGTTGCAGCTGCGGTCCAAATGACGCCAACGTCCACGTATCGTCTCATGCGCCAGAGTTTACACCTCTATCCATACAAAATTCAAACGCGGCAACTCCTCAGCGCCGCTACCATTGCTGCACGAGAGACATTCGCTAACGATATAGTGCACAGGATTGATGACGGCGATATGCATGTGGGCAGCATTTGGTTTACTGACGAAGCTTATTTTTACCTGGACGGCTTCGTCAATAAACAGAACTGGCGCATATGGGGAACCGAAAAGCCCCATGTTGCAGTCCCATCGTCCCTGCATCCTCAAAAAGTACTGGTCTGGGCCGCCATTTCTTCCAAAGGAATCATTGGCCCATTTTTCAGATCCGAAACGATTACTGCATCACGCTATCTGGACATTCTTCGTGAATTTGTGGCGGTACAAACTGCCTTAGACGACACTGCGAACACCTCGTGGTTTATGCAAGACGGTGCCGGGCCACATCGCACGGCCGACGTCTTTAATTTCCTGAATGAATATTTCGATGATCGTGTGATTGCTTTGGGCTATCCGAAACATACAGGAGGCGGCGTGGATTGGCCTCCCTATTCGCCAGACATGAACCCCTGTGACTTCTTTCTGTGGGGACACTTGAAAGACCAGGTGTACCGCCAGAATCCAGAAACAATTGAACAGCTGAAACAGTACATCTCATCTGCATGTGAAGCCATTTCGCCAGACACGTTGTCAAAGGTTTCGGGTAATTTCATTCAGAGACTACGCCATATCATTGCTACGCATGGTGGATATGTGGAAAATATCGTACTATAGAGTTTCCCAGACTGCAGCGCCATCTGTTGTTGAAAATTGTAACTACTGTAATTTCGAAAGTTTGTCTGCCTGAAAATGTACTGTTGTCCCAAGCATATTGCAACAAACGGTGTATTTCTATCGCTGCTCGTTTAGTTTTTATTGCCGTTTCAAATATACCGGTCATTTTTGAAACACCCTGTACAAAGGCAACTTCAGTAGGTTCAAAATGGTTCAAATGGCTCTGAGCACTATGGGACTTAACATCTATGGTCATCAGTCCCCTAGAACTTAGAACTACTTAAACCTAACTAACCTAAGGACAGCACACAACACCCAGCCATCACGAGGCAGAGAAAATCCCTGACCCTGCCGGGAATCGAACCCGGGAACCCGGGTGTCGGAAGCGAGAACGCTACCGCACGACCACGAGATGCGGGCTACTTCAGTAGGAATATATAGTATGTGGCACAGTTTATTAAACAAAAATATGTACAAATTACATACGCATTTTGCAATATACAAAATTAACGTTTAAAAAAATCCTTTATTTTGGTCTGTCTAAGCAAGCCTACACGCTTATGAGCAGCTAAGTCACGTACTTTTTTCATTACAGATATCTGAAACTGGTCACTTTCATCTTGGGCTTCAAACCATCGCAAGACAGTATCTAAACAAGTGAACGCCTCAGAAGCTGTTGGTATACTTTCATCCTCACTTTCTGGAGCACTGATTGATGAGATGCTGGCGGCGCCATCTTTATCAGTGACGACGTTTACAATCTCCCTGTCCTGCATGATTTGGTGTCCTGGATCTGCATCATCGATATTCATCCATTCATGAACATCTTCTTCATCACATTCGTGGCAATCTATTGCTTGGTTTGAGAGTGAGGGGTATGATGGACGGTAGGGTGGGAGAGTAACAGGTGCGAGCGAGAACACAGTTCGGTTAAGCGGTCGTTCGCTTAACCGACGTTCGGATAATCGACGCTCTACTGTACATTTATTCACTTATGAAATTTGAAAAGTAATAGAGATATTCACATATACTACATAAAAACTAAAATGATCTATACTGCCCTTTAATGAATCTAACTTCGGCACAGAAAGGAGTGAAATATGCAGCTATGCTTTGACAAGCTCCCCATGAAAATAAAATGCCTGACGGATACAGAAGTGTTTCCAGATGTAGATGGAAGATGTTTCTCCTTAAAAAATCCTTGTGTAACATGTAATGGTGCAGTTATATACTTTTTCCCAAAGAATATTTAATTTCAGATATAAGTGATAAAGAATATTAATTCCAAATTGTCGCTGAGTGATGGGAAAAGGACAGCAAGTGAGGGAAAATCCTTTTATTAATACTTACGGAAAAAAATCTGTTATACACTCCTGGAAATGGAAAAAAGAACACATTGACACCGGTGTGTCAGACCCACCATACTTGCTCCGGACACTGCGAGAGGGCTGTACAAGCAATGATCACACGCACGGCACAGCGGACACACCAGGAACCGCGGTGTTGGCCGTCGAATGGCGCTAGCTGCGCAGCATTTGTGCACCGCCGCCGTCAGTGTCAGCCAGTTTGCCGTGGCATACGGAGCTCCATCGCAGTCTTTAACACTGGTAGCATGCCACGACAGCGTGGACGTGAACCGTATGTGCAGTTGACGGACTTTGAGCGAGGGCGTATAGTGGGCATGCGGGAGGCCGGGTGGACGTACCGCCGAATTGCTCAACACGTGGGGCGTGAGGTCTCCACAGTACATCAATGTTGTCGCCAGTGGTCGGCGGAAGGTGCACGTGCCCGTCGACCTGGGACCGGACCGCAGCGACGCACGGATGCACGCCAAGACCGTAGGATCCTACGCAGTGCCGTAGGGGACCGCACCGCCACTTCCCAGCAAATTAGGGACACTGTTGCTCCTGGGGTATCGGCGAGGACCATTCGCAACCGTCTCCATGAAGCTGGGCTACGGTCCCGCACACCGTTAGGCCGTCTTCCGCTCACGCCCCAACATTGTGCAGCCCGCCTCCAGTGGTGTCGCGACAGGCGTGAATGGAGGGACGAATGGAGACGTGTCGTCTTCAGCGATGAGAGTCGCTTCTGCCTTGGTGCCAATGATGGTCGTATGCGTGTTTGGCGCCGTGCAGGTGAGCGCCACAATCAGGACTGCATACGACCGAGGCACACAGGGCCAACACCCGGCATCATGGTGTGGGGAGCGATCTCCTACACTGGCCGTACACCACTGGTGATCGTCGAGGGGACACTGAATAGTGCACGGTACATCCAAACCGTCATCGAACCCATCGTTCTACCATTCCTAGACCGGCAAGGGAACTTGCTGTTCCAACAGGACAATGCACGTCCGCATGTATCCCGTGCCACCCAACGTGCTCTAGAAGGTGTAAGTCAACTACCCTGGCCAGCAAGATCTCCGGATCTGTCCCCCATTGAGCATGTTTGGGACTGGATGAAGCGTCGTCTCACGCGGTCTGCACGTCCAGCACGAACGCTGGTCCAACTGAGGCGCCAGGTGGAAATGGCATGGCAAGCCGTTCCACAGGACTACATCCAGCATCTCTACGATCGTCTCCATGGGAGAATAGCAGCCTGCATTGCTGCGAAAGGTGGATATACACTGTACTAGTGCCGACATTGTGCATGCTCTGTTGCCTGTGTCTATGTGCCTGTGGGTCTGTCAGTGTGATCATGTGATGTATCTGACGCCAGGAATGTGTCAATAAAGTTTCCCCTTCCTGGGACAATGAATTCACGGTGTTCTTATTTCAATTTCCAGGAGTGTATATTGTCGTGAAAGAGCTTCTGAGCTGCCATCTAGCTTCAAGTTTCGGGGAATGCAGTTCGCAGAAGACCGATGGGCATGAGGAACAGTGGGTCGAACTGCTCGAAGTCTATAATTCGCTGTAGGTGGACTGAAACATGAAGAGTAAGACAAACTGTATTCGTCAGTCGTAGATTTGTATCAGTTTCACACTCATGTTTATTTGATTGCGTCAGGATTGGCCTATTATGGCAACATTATTAACAATGCTTTAGAACAGTTAGAGAGTCAATATTACTAGGCGCAGTGACTATTTTTCTTCGAAGAATATATAATTTTATTTGTTTCTCAGCAGCTCACTGTTTTCTGTACAAGCCAAATGAAGTGATAGTGACATTAAAGTTATTTTGTTTGAATGCATTGTGCAGTTTCTGTTAGCAACTGCTGTGTGGAATTATGACATTTACTTATACCATGTTCTGGAAATGATTCACGGGTAACGCTCGTTTCACAATAATTCCTGCAAACGTGTCGTCATTTTGACATCACACACAACCTCGACGACCACATGATCGGCCATCGTCTTTCGTTAGCATTCGATACGGGCCTCTCACAAGATTTCATGCTGGCGTACGGGAAATATACAAAAACACGTCACTCTTCGAATGATCTATTATAATTACTGCTATAAGAAACTGTCGCGTAATGATTTATCGGCGGTTAATGCCTCCATATAAGAGTGGTCTCTTAAGAGCGAGTTATTATCGTGAATAATTTACGAATTAAGAATGAAACATACTTGTTTTTCAATGTAACGGAGCACTGAAAATTTCTCATAAACAAATCACCATGATCATTAACTGTCGCTTAATGACGTATCAACGTAACAAGCCTTCAAGATAGAATGTGATAACCAAAACCGGAATTAAACATCACTTTTGTCATGTTAGCGTTGTTAACAGGTTCTGTTACTTTCTTATGAAAGTAATAAACATGCGTTTTGCAATATTGGAAGTTATTTACACTCAGTGAAATCTGAGAACGAAGGATGAAATAAATTTTTAGGGATTTCCGGGTATGTGGTTAGGCAGGAACCTAAGAAAGACAGCTTCAACTGCTGCGACTGAAATTAGCAACAATGAAATTCATATTCTTTCTTCTCACAAATATTTGGCTCTTTATTTCTGAGTATGTACTGCCTTTTGAGTGTGTGGTTAGGCAGGAATTGCTGCGAGTGAAACGATGAGCAGTAACATTCATATTCTTCCTTTCATACATATTTCGCTGCTTATTTACGAATGTGTGGCGTTTTCCGAGGGTGAAGTTAGTCAGGAACTTAAGAGTACAGCTTTAATTGCCGCGACTGAAACGAGCAGCAATAAAATTCACATTCTGCCTTTTCACTAAAATATGGCTCTTTATTTCCGAATATGTAGCGACTTCCGAATGTGTGGTTAGGCAGCAACCTAAGAGGACAGCTTAAACTGCTGCGAGTGAATCGAGGAGCAATAATTCTTCCTTGTCACAAAGTCGACAGCCGATCATGCGGGTCGATATTGCGTGTGGCGTCAAAATGACGTCACGTTTGCAGGAACTGTTGTAAAAAGAGCCTTCCCCATGAGTCTACTCCGGGGAAGCGGAACGTTATTTTCATAGTCAGTTGCGTATTCTAAGGTCCCAGTCGTGATTTTTATGCAGGGATGTTAATGTCTCAGGGGATTTTTATCTTAGACCCATAAAAGTGGTAGTCTGCCAGAAAAAACTTCCATCTTCAAATTGTAGCTCGGATTATAAGCCTTATTCCAAACTTATTGAAAAAGGAAGCCACTACAAACGCAGAGGGATTCTTAAATAAAAATTATTAGTCATTTCTGTAGAAAAAAAAACTGTAAATGACCAGTACGTAGCCACATTAATATTTTTTTTCAAAGTTGTAAATTATTCCAAAAGGTGTTACCTTCGGTTCATGTCGGGACCGAAGCAGGCTGGTCCATTCCAGGAATGTTATTATCCACAAACCATTGCCTCACAGATGTTGCTTTACGACAGGATGCATTGTCGTGGCGGCACCTCTAGTGTACACAGAGCACAATGCTGTAAAATTTGTTCACATTCTACCACACTTAGCGTTTTCTTCAGTGCAATGAGGGAAACAAGTCTCTACCATAATATTACCTTCTTCATGCTTCACTGTTGGCACTCCAAACAATGGCAAGCAAAGTTCTCCAGGTATTCTCCTAACTCCAACTGTTCCATCGGATTTTCACAGTATACAGGGTGGTCCATTGATCGTGACCGGGCCAAATATCTCACGAAATAAGCGTCAAACGAAAAAACTACAAAGAACGAAACATGTCTACCTAGAAGGGGGAAACCAGATGGCGCTATGGTTGGCCCGCTAGATGGCGCTGCCATAGGTCAAACGGATATCAACTGTTTTTTTTTTTTTAAACAGGAACCCCCATTTTTATCACATATTCGTGTAGTACCTAAAGAAATATGAATGTTTTCGTTGGACCACTTTTTTCGCTTTGTGACAGATGGCGCTTTAATAGTCACAAGCATATGGCTCTCAATTTTAGACGAACAGTTGGTGACAATAAGGTTTTTAAATCAAAATACAGAACGTAGGTACGTTTGAACATTTTATTTCGGTTGTTCCAATGTGATACATGTACCTTTGTGAACTTATCACTTCTGAGAACGCATGCTGTTACAGCGTGATTACCTGTAAATACCACATTAATGCAATAAATGCTCAAAATGACGTACGTCAACCTCAATGCATTTGGCAATACGTGTAACGACATTCCTCTCAACAGCGAGTAGTTCGCCTTCCGTAATGTTCGCACATGCTTTGACAATGCGCTGACACATGTTGTCAGGCGTTGTTGGTGGATCACGATAGCAAATATCCTTCAACTTTCCCCACAGAAAGAATTCCGTGGACGTCAGAACCGGTGAACGTGCGGGTCATGGTATGGTGCTTTGACGACCAATCCACCTGTCATGAAATATGCTATTCAATACCGCTTCAACTGCACGCAAACTATGTGCCGGACATCTGTCATGTTGGAAGTACATCGCCATTCTGTCATGCAGTGAAACATCTTGTAGTAACATCGGTAGAACATTATGTAGGAAATCAGCATACATTGCACCATTTAGATTGCTATCGATAAAATGGGGGCCAATTATCCTTCCTCCCATAATGCCGCACCATACATTAACCCGCCAAGGTCGCTGTTGGTGAATGACGCTTCGTCGCTAAATAGAACGCGTGCAAAAAATCTGTCATCGTCCCGTAATTTCTCTTGTGCCCAGTGGCAGAACTGTACACGACGTTCAAAGTCGTCGCCATGCAATTCCTGGTGCACAGAAATGTGGTACGGGTGCAATCGATGTTGATGTAGCATTCTCAACACTGAGATTCCCGATTCTCGCGCAATTTGTCTGGTACAGCAGCTAAAATACATACTTGGGCATCATTATTTGTTGCAGGTCGTGGCTTGAACACTTCCTGTTTCGTTAAATAACGTAACTATCCGGCGAACGGTCCGGACACTTGAATGATGTCGTCCAGGATACCGAGCAGCATACATAGCACACGTCCATTGTGCATTTTGATCACATAGCCATACATCAACACGATATCGACCTTTTTCGCAATTGGTAAACGGTCCATTTTAACATGGGTAATGTATCACGAAGCAAATACCGTCCGCACTGGCGGAATGTTACGTGATACCACGTACTTATACGTTTGTGACTATTACAGCGCCATCTATCATAAAGCGAAACAAGTGGTCCAACTAAAACATTCATATTTCTTTACGTACTACACGAATATGTAATAAAAAATGGGGGTTCCTATTTAAAAAAAAAACGCAGTTGATATCCGTTTGAGCTATGGCAGCGCCATCTAGCGGGCCACCCATTGCGCCATCTGGTTTCCCCCTTCAAGCTAGACGAGTTTCGGTCTTTGTAGTTTTTTCGTTTGATGGTTATTTCGTGAGATATTTGGCCCGGTCACTATCAATGGACCACCCTGTATAATGTGATTCATCCTTCCAAATCACTCGTTTCCAGTCATCCAGTTTCTAGTGGTGGAGCTCTTTATACCACCTCAAGCGTTGCTTAGGACTGGCTAGAGAAATGTTGACTTACAAACAGTTGCTCTACCGTTGCCACCCAATCTTCCTTTCTATGAACAGTCATTGTACCATCCGCACTGCAGTTAGCACGTATGTGACGTACAGTATGACTGGTAAGCATTTCCACCCGGAATTTGCGAGTGTAAGTCGGACCTTCCTTGATCCGCCTTGGTGGGTCGTGTCGTCGGATTTCCTCCTACCTGTGCGCGGTGCAGCTCTCGTAAATGTCGTCCCGTGCCGATTCTTCATTGGCGCATTGGATGTCTTTTCCAGATTTCATGTGATTTTTTTACAACCACCCTCCTCAATGTTCAACGGTCCCTGTGCTTCACTACATGAGGTCTGTTGGACTCGGTTTAGCTGTGGCTGTTCCTTTGCGTTTCCACTTCATAATGATGTCACCAACACTCGACTTCAGCAGCTTTTCAAGAGTTGAAATATACTTGGATTTGTTACTCACGTAAGATCCAATGAGTAGTCACTGAGCTCTGCTGACCAACCCAACTGCTTCTCCGTTGGTTATGTGTCTCATAGAAGCACTACTTGCCTTTGCCAGCCACACTTCTAGCATGGATGAATGATAATTGAAAATGACGTTTTTTTTGTTTATCTGGATGATTGTTTGCATGTATGACTGTGCCTGTAATCTGTTATGCCTTAAATTGTCTGGTTAGCATGGAGATCGGTCTTTTCTTTGAAGTGCCTGGGTATCTTGTGCCTAACTGATGAATAAGATCTTCTGATTTCTTTTTGATGCACGAGGTGTGATTGGAAAGTTTTAAGAATGGATCCGCTACTGCTTACTGGTTTGGTGGGCAGGTACACGGAGGGCGGGGGGGGGGGGGGGGTGTGAGTCGTTGCCTTGTCCTTGAACGCCCTCTGACAGGAAATTGCGTTTCCTTTATCCAGTTTGTTGTGGCAGCTGGTCGAGTGCAGGTCTGTTAGGGCTTGTTGCCGGATTCTGTCTGCGTGAAAATGGACATAAAAACGAAGCAACGAGTTTGTGTGAAAAGTTGTTTTAAAACCGGGAAATCAGCGTCTGAGACTTACGAGATAATTGTATGAGCCAGTCAAATTTTTTTGTCTGTTTCAGCAGATTTAAAAATGGCTGCTAATCATTTGAAGATGAACCACAGTCCGGCTTGCAAGATCCCCTCGCTTCTAAACTGATGCTGTTATTACTCAGCTTAGCCGCGAGTCCGTAGGGGTGGTGTATGTGACGTACAGTATGACTGGTAAGCATTTCCACCCGGAATTTGCGAGTGTAAGTCGGACCTTCCTTGATCCGCCTTGGTGGGTCGTGTCGTCGGATTTCCTCCTACCTGTGCGCGGTGCAGCTCTCGTAAATGTCGTCCCGTGCAGATTCTTCATTGGCGCATTGGATGTCTCTGTCGGTGGAAACTAATTATCTGAAATTGCTGTCGATCAACTCTGGGGTATCTATTTACTCGAAATTAACATTCAGAATGCCGTAATATCACTTAAATTCCTATTAGATCAATAATGAAACACTCATGTCACCAACTACTCGTAACCGAGGGCTTGGCTACCATCGAACAAGACAGGAAGAGCTCTTAACGCCGACTACCGACTTTGGCGCACAGTCCGTATCTCTTACTAGTTTCGTCACAGTTCGTGGATTTCCGATCAAGTTCGTACTTACTAAGATATGCATTTGTTAATGAACGGGTGTGAATTTTAACGAGGCAAAATTACGATAAATAGTTTTACACATCCAGAGGATCTTCTTAGTATTCATGTTGTCATAAATGACTTTAATTATTAAATATAAATAAACAAAATCGGTGACTTTGGCGCCAAGATGGCGGTACTTCCCGTCATGTATATTTCCCAGGCTGACGCTTGTTACTACGGTGCAGTGCCGAGCCCCACCCCACTACGCTTCGTCACCTAGCCAGCCTGCGCGGGAAATGCTCTCCGATTCATGGCCGGCTACGGACTACAGCGCTTCCTAACTATCGTGAATACGTTAATGAGAGACAATAATTTATTAAAACTGGTAAAAATGTCTTCCTCGCGTAAGAGGCACCTTACAAGCTGTCCTTCCACCTCAAAAATGTATGAAAATGTTGCGAAAGTTTGCGACTTAGTGCACCCTGATCGTAGACTTACAATTAGGGAGATGGCTGATGAACTTAATTTAAGATTCTATGCAGTTCAGTCAGTTTTAACTGAAGATTTGAACATGCGTCGAGTGTGCACAAAATTCATTCCAAAGTGTTGTCGAGTGACCAGAGACAGTACCGACTTGAAGTGTGTCAAGATCTGATTAATCGGACTAAAAATGATCCAGATTTGTTAAATAGGGTAATTACAGGTGACGAATCGTGGGCATATGGATATGATCATGAAACCAAAGTGCAGTCTTCACAGTGGAAGACGCCAGGTTCACCAAAACCGAAAAAAGCATGCCAAAGTCGGTCGAAGGTGAAAACAATGATCGTGATTTTTTTCGAATCTACCGTTATTGTGCATCATGAATTTACTTCTGAAGGACAGACAATTAACTAGGAATACTACAAATGTGTCCTTGAGCGTTTGCGCGAAAAGGTGCGGAAGAAAAGGCCGGCATTGTGGAAAGACAGGAGTTGGCTGCTACACCATGACACTGCTCTGGCTCATCATGCCTTCTCCATAATTGAATTTTTGACCTAATTTAAAATTCCTGTGTTTCCACAACCGCCATATTCCCCTGATTTGGCCCCTGTGGACTTCTACCTGTTTCCTAAACGGAAATTTCACTGAAAGAGAAGTGATTTGACTCGATTGAAGACATCCAGGCAAATATGGCGAGCGTCCTTAACACACTTCTGGAAAAAAATTTCCAGGAATGTTTCCAAAAATGGAAACACTGTTGGAGTCGGTGTGTTCAGTCAGAAGGGGACTATTTTGAAGGAGATGCATCAGAGTAGCATGTAAGTACCACCGTTGTACAATTACAAGCCAATTCTTAAAACTTTTCAATCACACTTCGTATGTGAGAACTGATGGACCGCCTAAAACGTTCTTAATATGTGCGTTGGATGAGTCCCGGTCTGCGTCGGCCATGATGCGGAGTACCCAGCTGTTTATTGTTAGTTCAGGTGACAGTCTGCTGTCGTGGACTATACCTCGGATCCATATAGTAGACTGTTCACCAGGTGCAAGTCTTTCGATTTGACGCCACTTCGGCGACTTGCGCGTCGATGAAGATGAAATGATGATGATTAGGACAACACAACATTCAGTCCCGGAGCGGAGAAAATCTCCGACCCAGCCGGGAATCTAACCTGGGCTCTTAGGATTGACATTCTGTCGCGCTGACCACACAGCTACCGGGGTCGGACATCCATATAGCATCGTCGCAAGGTTAACTGTTTTGTACAGTCATATCCTGGCTTCTATCGACAGTCCACCATCCTTGAGGAGTCGGTAAAGTTGGTTTTTGCCCTTGTGTTTGGGTTGAAACCACTAGCGTCCATTCAAAACCACTCGACGAAATTGGAACCTGATTCGAAACTTGGTGCCAATGTGAGATTATTAACCAACTTTAAACGTCACCTGAACTTCTGAGCTGTGGCCTTTTTTTTTTTTTTTGTGCATGCTTCAATATGTTGCTGTCTGAAGTGCTGTCGGGTCCGAGGGTGATGTTGCGTAGATCCATGCTTTTGCATCGTTACAGAGGGAACCTGTAGGCACCTTTGACCCAAAATTTTGGAGCCAGGTTATCTTTATGGCAACACCTTTCAAACTATAATTATTGGTGGTCACTGTTAGAGGAGATTCTTGGTTTGAAGAAGGACGACAGAGGCGCAGGGATGCATTTCTTGGAGGTAGTTGACGGTTCGAATCAGCCAGGTAATGGCAACCTAACAAATGTGGTGAGTTCCTTGCGAATGCTCGAAAGACAGACATAACTTTCTGTAGGAACGGCCGTTAAGGGTGGCAAAAGAAAACGAAGGTCCGACTGCTGTTTTCCTGCTGGGATCGAGTTTTTAAATAGGGCCCAGCAAGGTCACCCAGCCACGCCGTTGTCGGTGTCTTGGAGCGGTCAACACGCTGCGCCCGTGTCCACCACTGAAGACCTCTCTGGCAACCGACAGCTGCCGTCGGCACAAAACGGCGAGATGCTACGGCCTACAGACTAGGAACCGCACCACCGTTGTCCAGTCCCAAGAAAAAAAAATTAATAATTGCTTAATATAAGCAATACTTGTCAGCTGAAATGATCGGAGAACAATTGTCAAAAAAAAAAAAATGGTTCAAATGGCTCTGAGCACTATGGGACTTAACATCTATGGTCATCAGTCCCCTAGAACTTAGAACTACTTAAACCTTAGTAACCTAAGGACATCACACAACACCCAGTCATCACGAGGCGGAGAAAATCCCTGACCCCGCCGGGAATCGAACCCGGGTGCGGGAAGCGATAACGCTACCGCACGACCACAAGCTGCGGACAACAATCGTCACTTCAAGAAGTTAGGGGCCTCAGAGTTTAAGCACTGAGAAACCCTAGTGGAGGATATTTGTGAAGGGGAGAGAGATAAGATGCATACGATCAAAACACGCACATTAAGACATTATTTGAACCACAGTCGGACGACAACAGAAGTTTTACATATGTTATGTAAAGTAGGGACCTCCAGAAGCCCGTCAGATCATGGACTAAATACGTGATGGAACTATTGGAGACTGCATGAAGGGATACAAGCCCTGACGTCAACAGAAGCTTTCCAGTATACGTAAGTGGTAACATCGAGCGGAAATCTCTAGGAAAAATCCGAAAGTATTTACGTGTCAAGGGAGCTAGCTAATGGAAATATCCCGAAAGGCTATTATCGAGGGTCAGCCGCAACTTAGACGGTATATAAGCAAGAGGTAAAATGAGAAGAGTCAGTCTGACGGAGAAGTGTGATGCAGAATTCTGATGGAGTAGTCTGACGAAGGAGTCCAAGAGCAGTAATGCGCCAGTCCTCCGCAACCTGAGTATGCAGAAGTAATGTTCGCAGCGATAAGTCGGTGATGAGAACTGGAGACACACACAGCAACTGCAAAATAAGTAATCATTATTCTGGGGAATAGCTTTGAACAGAGACGATCTGTCTTTGTCTCAAGGAGCAGCTAGCACTTGTAGCTTCGTACTTCACAAGAACAATTTACGGAATAGTAATTGTCTCTTGTAAGCTTAGGCGAGTGGCCTGCTGATAAGAGTAAATTGAGTCTGACAAGTAGTACAGAAAGGGGCTACGAACTGGCACCTCTTTTATTATAAGTTATCAAAGAGAGTAAAGATATTACTTAAATAAATACTGAATTCTTCAGCATACCCATCCTGCCATTAATCCTAAAAGATTGCCACTGCAACCAATAACCACCCAGTTCTACCTCGGAGAGCTTTCTCCCTCTCATCTCCGACAATAAAGGTGGTCACTCAAACAACCCTCACATTGCCGTCAATGTTCCGATCGCTCTACACAACTGTGCTGAGACGCGATACCGTGCTCCAAGATTGCTTCTCACTGCTCTCTCTCTCTCTCGTCTTCTCAACATTATAGAGGTTTCGTTGATTACATTTTCGTAACTGTTAGTTTATCTGAAGCTCGATAACCTGTGAACTTGGTGTTGAACGCTAGTGCATTCTTTCCTTCCATTTCAGTCCTTAATATTCGTTCTGTGTTCCTTTATAAATACTGAATGCAGAATACACTTTAACACTAAGAAAACCAAGAAGCACCACGAACGAATTATGCGAATGCCAAAAAATGGTTCAAACGGCTCTGAGCACTATGGGACTTAACATCTGAGGTCATCAGTCCCCTAGAACTTAGAACTACTTAAACCTGACTAAGGACATCACACACATCCATGCCCGAGGCAGGATTCGAACCTGCGGCCGTAGCGGTCACGCGGTTCCAGACTGAGCGCCTAGAACCGCTCGGCCTCATCGGCCGGCTATCCGAATGCCACGGAAATTGGTACATGTTTTGAACATGTACAGACTAACATATGATTACAGTTTCAGAAAAATTGGATGATTTATTCAAGAGAAAGTGCTTCACAAACTGAGCAAATCAATAACTTGTTGGTCCACCTCTGGTCCTTACGCAAGCAATTACTCAGCCGTGTGCGGGAGGGCATTATATTGCTGAAATGTAAGCCCAGGATAGCTTGCCATGAAGGACAACAAAACGGGACGTAGAATAACATCGACGTACCGCTGTGCTGTAAGGGTGCCGTGAATAACAACGAAAGGGATCCTGTTGTGAAAAGAAATGGCACCACACACCATCACTGCTGGTTGTCGGGCAGTATGGCGGTTGACAGTCAGGTTGGCATGCAACCGTTGTCGGGGGGACTGTTACAGACCTATCTTCGCTAGTAATCGGGATTCATTCCGAAGTGGGACTCATCAGTGAAGTCAGTCAATGAGATTCCGCTCCGAATACCTATCTGGAGACGCTCCAGACAGCAGAGGGATACCAGCTAGACTGTCGCCCGTTAGATGGCCCTTACAACCAGGAGTGATGTTCTGGGGCCACGTTTCTGTTCATAGCAGAACCTCTTTGGTTGTCATTTGCTGAACCCTTAGATCACAACGGTAGTTGACGATATTCTACGCCCCGTTTCTGTTGCCCTTCGTGGCAAACCATACTGGGATTACATTCCAAGAAGATAATGCCCTTCATAACATGGTGAGAGTTTCTACTGCTTCTCTTTCTGCTTGCCAAACCGTACCTTGGCCAGCAAGGTCGCTGGATATTTCCCCAATTAAGAGAGTTTGGAGCATTATGGGTGGGGCCCTCCAACCATCTCTGGATTTAGACGATCTAATGCGCCAATTGGACAGTATCCCTCAGGAGGACATCCAGAAAATATGTCAAACAGTACCAACTCGAATAACTGCTTCCATAAGAGCCAGAGGTGGACCAACACGTTGCTGACTTGCTCAATTAGTGAAGCTCGTTCTCTTGAATAAATCATCCAATTTACTAAAACCGAAATAATTTGTTTGTCTGTGCTTGTACGAGGGCTGGAACTTAAATAGTGGCAACCATTTATTGACAACCGATACAAAAGAGTTTCATGTTTGCACCTGTTACTGTCCTTTAAAGTAGTCACCAGCGTTGTGTAGAATCCGTTGCCAGCGATGTGGAAGGCGTATTATACCTTTAGCAGAGCCTGTTCTGTTGATGGTGCTAATGGAGCGGTCTAAAGTTATGGTGATTCTCGTGTACGACTGTGATGGTGTTATAAAACAAAATGTTCAAATGTGTGTGAAATCTTATGGGACTTAACTGCTAAGGTCATCAGTCCCTAACCTTACACACTACTTAACCTAAATTATCCTAAGGACAAACACACACACCCATGCCCGAGGGAGGACTCGAACTTCCGCCGGGATCAGCCGCACAGGATGGTGGTGGTGGTTAGTGTTTTAACGTCCCGTCGACAACGAGGTCATTAGAGACGGAGCGCAAGCTCGGGTTAGGGAAGGATTGGGAAGGAAATCGGCCGTGCCCTTTCAAAGGAACCATCCCGGCATTTGCCTGAGACGATTTAGGGAAATCACGGAAAACCTAAATCAGGATGGCCGGAGACGGGATTGAACCGTCGTCCTCCCGAATGCGAGTCCAGTGTGCTAACCACTGCGCCACCTCGCTCGGTGCACAGGATGGTGTTATCCTAACGTATTACGTTCCTCCACGGCAGACAGTCAGTGCACAGTATTACTGTTCATTTTTGGAGCATCACCTGCGACCAGCTTTGTGAAAGAAGCGACGACACTTTCTGCGCAACGCACCCTTCATTTTTCACGACAATGCCCGGGCCCATATATTCGCAAGCTGTGGCTGCTCTGTTCGGTCGATGGGACTGGGAAGTACTGTACCATCCACCATACTCCTCGGACTTAAGTCCTTGTGACTGATTTGATTTCGAAGATGAAGGAACCACTTCATGGCATTCTCTTCAGAACTGTTCCAGGGATTCGACAGGCACTAGACCGCTCCATTCGCACCTTCAACAGAACAGGCTCTGCAAACGGTATACTACGCCTTCCACATCGCTGACTATGGGTTCTACACAACGCTGCTGAATGCTTTGAAGGACAGTAACAGGTGCGAACATGTAACTCTTTTGTATCGGGTGTGAATAAATAGTTTGTAAGAGGTCCGAGCAGATGTAATACAGATGTAATTTTATGTAAGAGGTCCGAGCAGATGTAATTTCGATGTATTGCTCATGCGCTGCCTGCGATATGCAAGGTATAAGAGAATCGCTGACCAGAGAGCAGTGTTGACTGTACGAACTGTGTAGCAGTAGCAGTAAGCTGTCGCTAGTCTGCGCTAGTCTTCGCTAGTGTGTGTCTGGTCTGGAGTCTAGTCTAGTCTGGTGTATCATGTTGGCTGGGCCGGTCGCGGTGCAGCGATGCCGGAGCCTGAGTATTATTGTATAAGGTAAAAAAAAAAGCAGCCTCGCGCATATCTAGTAATATTATGTAAACTCCCATGTATATCTTTTAAAAATGTCCTAATAATAACAAGCATTCATTTCAATTTAAAAAAAAATTCTTACCTCAATAAAAACGCCGAATATATCTGCTCTTACCTAAAATCTTTTCGGCACAGCACTGTGCAATTCTGGCCTATACATTTGTTATTTATGAAAGGAAGTGAATGATTTTTCTTTTGCAACAATCGGAATGATCATGCATTGAAAAAAAATTAAATTCTTTAAATTGAAATGAATGCTTGTTATTATTAGGACATTTTTAAAAGATATATATGGGAGTTTACATAATATTATTAGATATGCGCGAGGCTGCTTTTTTTTACCTTATACAATAATACTCAGGCTCCGGCATCGCATACGCAGAAAAATTAATGAATAATGAATGTGATTCTAATTCAGTGTAACTTCACAACAAAACTGTAACGTCAGAACAAAACTGTAATCTCAGAACAAAACTGTAACCTCAGAACAAAACTGGTTCCCATTTAATGTACCCACAAAATTCTTTTCTCATTTAATGTAAGCGCGAAACGGAAAAATTCCTAGACCCCGAAATAAAAAAAATAACTTCAGTAACCTGGTAAATTTTAAGACGACAGCAGTGCTGCGTCATGGCCCTGTAAGATCATTCTGAATAAAAAAAAAAAAATTCTTACCTCAATAAAAACGGCGAATATATCTGCTCTTACCTAAAATCTTTTCGGCACAGCCGGCCGGAGTGGCGGAGCGGTTAAAGGCGCTACAGTCTGGAACCGCACGCCCGCTACGGTCGCAGGTTCGAATCCTGCCTCGGGCATGGATGTGTGTGATGTCCTTAGGTTAGTTAGGTTTAAGTAGTTCTAAGTTCTAGGGGACTTATGACCACAGCAGTTGAGTCCCATAGTGCTCAGAGCCATTTTTTTTTTTTTTTCGGCACAGCACTGTGCAATGCTGGCCTATACATTTGTTATTTATGAAAGGAAGTGAATGATTTTTCTTTTGCAACAATCGGAATGATCATGCGTTGAAAAAAAATTAAATTCTTTAAATTGAAATGAATGCTTGTTATTATTAGGACATTTTTAAAAGATATACATGGGAGTTTACATAATATTACTAGATATGCGCGAGGCTGCTTTTTTTTACCTTATAAAATAATACTCAGGCTCCGGCATCGCTGCACCGCGACCGGCCCAGCCAACATGATACACCAGACTAGACTAGACTCCAGACCAGACACACACTAGCGAAGACTAGCGCAGACTAGCGACAACTTACTGCTACTGCTACACAGTTCGTACAGTCAACACTGCTCTCTGGTCAGCGATTCTCTTATACCTTGCATATCGCAGGCAGCGCATGAGCAATACATCGAAATTACATCTGCTCGGACCTCTTACATAAAATTACATCTGTATTACATCTGCTCGGACCTCTTACAAGTTGCCACTATTTAAGTTCCAAACCTCATACATCACATCTTCCGATTTCCATCTCGTTCTTATAATTCCTTCGTGCTGCATCGTTCTCTGTTTTCTTTTTTTAGAGAGTGTATCACAACTAAGGAGTCGAATTAGGATTCTCCCATTATTATGATTGTGGTATTGCCCTTCTTGTTCACATACATTCCGACGGTTAGCTTCCCTTAATCGATGTTAAAAATTAACTGCCTGATTCACACCAGTAGCGTATCTACTGAAACATGACAACATGGATTTGCATACACAGTGACAAGTTTAACTGCTCTCAAATGAGGTATGTTGTTGTTGTTGTGGTCTTCAGTCCTGAGACTGGTTTGATGCAGCTCTCCATGCTACTCTATCCAGTGCAACCTTCTTCATCTCCCAGTACCTACTGTAGCCTACATCCTTCTGAATCTGCTTAGTGTATTCATCTCTTGGTCTCCCTCTACGATTTTTACCCTCCACGCTGCCCTCCAGTACTAAAGTGATGATCCCTTGATGCCTCAGAACATGTCCTACCAACCGGTCCCTTCTTCTAGTCAAGTTGTGCCACAAACTCCTCCCCAATCCTATTCGATACCTCCTCATTAGTTGTGTGATCTACCCTTCTAATCTTCAGCATTCTTCTGTAGCACCACATTTCGAAAGCTTCTATTCTCTTCTTGTCCAAACTATTTATCGTCCATGTTTCACTTCCATACATGGCTACACTCCATACAAATACTTTCAGAAACGACTTCCTGACACTTAAATCTATACTCGATGTTAACAAATTTCTCTTGTTCAGAAATGCTTTCCTTGGCATTGTCAGTCTACATTTTATATCCTCTCTACTTCGAACATTATCAGTTATTTTGCTCCCCAAATAGCAAACCTCCTTTACTGCTTTAAGTGTCTCATTTCCTAATCTAATTCCCTCAGCATCACCCGACGTAATTTGACTACATTCCATTATCCTCGTTTTGCTTTTGTTGATGTTCATCTTATATACTCCCTTCAAGACACTGTCCATTCCGTTCAACTGCTCTTCCAAGTCCTTTGCTGTCTCTGACAGAATTACAATGTCATCGGCGAACCTCAAAGTTTTTACTTCTTCTCCATGGATTTTAATACCTACTCCAATTTTTTCTTTTGTTTCCTTTACTGCTTGCTCAATATACAGATTGAATAACATCGGGGAGAGGCTACAACCCTGTCTCACTCACTTCCAAACCACTGCTTCCCTTTCAAGTCCCTCGACTCTTATAACTGCAATCTGGTTTCTGTACAAATTGTAAATAGCCTTTCGCTCCCGGTATTTTACCCCTGCCACCTTCAGAATTTGAAAGAGAGTATTCTAGTCAACATTGTCAAAAGCTTTCTCCAAGTCTACAAATGCTACAAACGTAGGTTTGCCTTTTCTTAATCTATTTTCTAAGATAAGTCGTAGGGTCAGTATTGCCTCACGTGTTCGAACATTTGTACGGAATCCAAACTGATCTTCCTCGAGTTCGGCTTCTTCTTGGTATTACTGTCAGAGAGGGCAGTTTAAGTGCTACCGTCTTGTATGTTGGGAACAACGTCTGTAAACGTTTAGTATATCTTACGCTTACGGAGGAAGAATGATAATTAACAGCGAAAATCTGGCGTAAGTGAAAGCATAGAGCACAAAGAAAAAAGAAAAAAAGCGTTTCAAGTAAACATGCGTCGGTAAAAAGGTGGGATGACTGTGGACTCTTGGTTCAGAGTCAACACCGACTTAAAGACTGCGCAATTTGCGCACGCCCGGCGGCAGCTTTCAAACGAGAGAGCTGACGAAACAGCTGCAGCTTAGATTCTGTGAGATAATCATGCCACTACGCTGCGCAGCTGACACGCAGTAACCCAGCCTGTCACGCTCTAAAGAATGTTGTGTGGTGTCCAGAATTACCCATCCGATTTGATCATTGCTTAAATTGGCAATATGTAGAAAAGTTTTCCGAATGATTTGTTGCGTGGTTTAGTAACGCTCATTTGTTTATCGTAATAAACAATCACGCTATGAACGTAGGATGATTACATAATGTGTTCAAGGTCATTTCCCTCGCCCCCCTGATTTTTTCTACGTGATAGTTAAGAAAGTTAAGAACATTTGGACGAACAACATTTTGACGAGGTGTACCAGTTAAGAACTCACAACTGCGGGGACTGGCAATTGACCAACGACATAAATGTAACGTATTGCGAATAGATAGACAAAAATATCCTTTACTGCATGATTACACGACTGCAGAACAATCACTGGAAGCGGTTACTTCCATCGAATACTTAGGAAGATAACCAAAGGTCGAAATTGGCCAATCGTATAGATAATAAAAAATAATGCAACCTACCTGGACCATATTTTGATTCATAAAACACTTTGAGGCTTTGGACCCCCACAAAAATAAAAATAAAAATTTGGTTACGTAGGAGTGTGCGTGAGGAGTGATTTGAAATGGAACAACCACGGTTAATTAATAGTGAGTAAGTCTTGATGCTAGTCTGAGACTCATTCGAAGAACACTCAGGAAATGTAGTATATCAGCAAAGGAAATAGCTTACGTAACAGTCGATCCACGAATCTATCTTGCAGATAGAACTCAACACGTCGCTCTTATGGAACAAAATTGACAGATGTAAAGGTAATATCCGCAGTACCACAGCGAAGTGTGATAGGACTGTTGCTGTTTACAATATATATAAATGATCTAGTAGAAAGCGTCGGATGTTCTTTAAGGCTATTTGCAGATGATGTAGTTGTCTACACCGAAGTGGTAACGACAGAAGATAGAATTTGCAGAACGACCTGCACAAAATTGATGAATGGTGTAGGCTCTGGCAGCTGACCTGAACGTAAATAAATGCAGCATATTGCGCATTGATAGGAAAAGAAATCCACTACACTATTGATGACAAACAGCTGGAGACATCGTCTGCCGTAAAATATCTAGGCGTAACTATCCAGAGCGACCTTAAGTGGAAAGACCACATGAAACAGATAGTGGAAAAAAGCAGATACCAGACTCAAAATGGTTCAAATGGCTCTGAGCACTATGGGACTTAACTGCTGAGGTCATCAGTCCCCTAGAACTTAGAACTAATTAAACCTAACTAACCTAAGGACATCACACACATCCATGCCCGAGGCAGGATTCGAACGTGCGACCGTAGCGGTCGCGCGGTTCCAGACTGTAGCGCTTAGAACCTCTCGGCCACTCCAGCCGGCAGATACCAGACTCAGATTCATCGGAAGAATCTTAAGGAAATGTAACTCACCCATGAAAGAAGTGGCTTATAGGGCGCTTGTTCGCCCGATTCTTGAGTATTGTTCATCTATGTGGGATACCTATCAAGTAGGTCTGATTGAGGAGATAGAAAACATCCAACGAAGAGCGGCGCGTTTCGTCACGGAATCGTTTAGCTGGCGAGAGAGCGTTACGGAGGTGCTAAACAAACTCCACTGGCAAACGTTACAAAAGAGGCGTTGTGAATCACGGAGAGATTTACTATTGAAATTTCGGGACAGCACTTTTCAGGAGGAGTCGGACAATATATTACTCCCTCCCCCCTCCCCCCTCTCCTCCCCCACATACATCTCGCGTATTGACCACAAGGAGAAAATTCGAGAAATTAGAGCCAATACAGAGGCTTACTGAAATCGCTCTTTCCATGCACTATTCGCGAGTGGAACAGGGTTGGAGGGATCAGATAGTGGTGCCGAAGGTATCCTCAGCCGCACACCATTAGGTGGCTGGTGGAGTATGATGTAGATGTAGACCAATACTTGGATATTGCTCGTCAGTATGGGATCCGTACCACACCGAGAGAGGAAACAGGGACGATCCGAAGAAGGATTTCGTTACAGGTTGATTTAGTAAGAACCAAAGCGTCAAAAGCGTCACAGAGTACCTCAACCAAATCCAGTGACAGACGGTGGGACCACGTCATCACTGGCGACGGCAGTTTATTCTCTCTCTAGTTGAAAAGCGAAACGTAGTTAGTTCGAGAAAGTAGTTCTCAAGTGAACACGTGCAAAGATTTCAATAGTGATCAGAGGAGTGAAAAATAATTTCGTAAGAATCTCAAATTCTACGAATACTGAATATATTATTCAGAAAATGATTACGAGAGCTCATACAAGTGCTCTTTAACAGACAGCACGACCATACATACAAAAATTCACTAAAATCAGATAAGTTGGTATTAACGCCCATTATATTATTTACTGAGTGGAAAAGCAACGAGTTAATCAATTTGCAAGCCCGGATGACTGAATAGCCCACCCTGACGTTACCACGCGGATGTGCAGTTCGTGTTCGCAGTAGAAAGTGTGCGTCGTTTTGTTCACTGGCCACCCAAGCCGCCATCGATAACCAGCTCCCCCCGCCAAGCAATTTTGTAGGCCTGCTCATCTCAGATTTTAGGCCACTTGCTTAAGGCCGGCATTACAAAATCAGATTTCTTTGACAAATAAATTTGATCAAATAGCCATCATATTTCTTTGACAAACATCTTTGGCGTGGTTCAAAAAGGGATATCACACTGTCATCAAAAATTTCGTTATAGTTCCTTCAGAATGGCTGGCATGTAGAAACAGAAGAACCGCATGGTATCAACTGTGAAATTACTATTTTTATGCTGTTACTTTGATGGTTCCCAGTCACTAAGTGAGGCAGTGATTTTTCCAAGACGAATACGAAATGTAATTAATCTAATGTACCTCCTCCTGTTAATGTTAAACGTATAGTAAGAAACCCTGAGTGCAGTGTAATATATACACTTCACAATAGCCGAGTCGTAATTGTATCATCGAAAATGCTTTAATATGACAAATGACTTGTGACCTGATGTGTTAAAGTTGAAAACGAACTGATTATGAGTATATCAAAGTGCTCGCCAAGTAATTCCTGATGCTTTGCGCCGATTATAGTCCGTTTCGCGAATTTCTTTACGGATTTCAGACCCACTTTAATACATTCAAAACTAGGCACAATTTTTACGTTCTGGTACATTAGCTACTACTTATTCTTATAAAAGACCTATTGGCCTTGTACTTGCTTCTATGCCTTGAATGCTGCTATCAAGTTTCGCTGTTCTGGCTGCAATATTTAGTCCTCTAACATGTCTGACTGTGACGCTTTCTTTTTTTGCGTGCATATCTTAACCTACAGCTAAAACATGTCACATTTCATTTAGCACAAAACTAAATTCTATTCAATTTCAGGTACCACTGCTGCATCCTCAGTGAATCCTGTTGTGCTAATTTACTGTTCTTTAATTCCCTTTTCAAAGATCAAAAAACATTAGTGCTGACATTGAACTTTCCTTTCATTTTTCCTGATTTTGACGTCTTATGCAAATCTGTCAGTGCAGGTTATTCTAATTCGCTTTGAAGAAAGAGAGTGGATTTCCATTTCACTGCCTAAAAAAGGAAAAAGATTTTATTTCATCCCAGATTACAAAATACCTTTCCATATTTATAGCGCCACGGTAAGCTCCTCTTTGCATTTTGAGTGTGCTTCCCCACTCCAAATATACAACACATAATGGTTTCACGGGATATTTGTACATACCAACCGCTTGCACTAAACAGAAGACGATCACTTTCTTTGATCAAATATTAGGCGAGGCGCTACACTTGATCAAATAAATTTGAGCAAAGGCAATATTTGACAAAAGTTCAAATATATTTGACACCACGACAAACCTTGCAGTTCCTAGCACTCTTAACAGATGGATAGAGATCTCTATACTGCAAACGGTTTAATGACTGTAGCTTCTTTGAGACAGACAAGTGCTTATCGTTGCGCTCATGAATACGTTGCATAAAAGTGTGAGCAGCAGTCTACTTCCGAGAGTTACTATTGTTTTCCAATATTTATGTTTTTGGTATTTCTGAATGTGGTGTCCCATACTGTGTATAAAATTTCTTATATGTGGCGTGATTAACACAGCGTAAAATTATCATAATGGAATTTTAAGCTCTGCTCCCATGCATGCAGTAAGTAATAATGAACTGAAGAGGATTCACCATTTTGCAACAACACAATTTTGTTTTGTTTATTAAAACGATACTATCTCCCGTTCATTGTTGTCTCCTGGATATTATTACACTACTGGCCATTAAAATCGCTACACCAAGAAGAAATGCAGATGATAAACAGGTATTAATTAGACAAATATATTATACTAGAACTGACATGTGATTACATTTTCACGCAATTTGGGTGCATAGATCCTGAGAAATCAGTACCGGGAACAACCGCCTCTGGCCGTAATAACCGCCTTAATACGCCTGGGCATTGAGTCAAACAGAGCTTGGATGGCGTGTACAGGTTCAGCTGCCCACGCAGCTTCAACACGATACCACAGTTCGTCAAGAGTAGTGGCTGGCGTATTGTGACGAGCCAGTTGCTCGGTCACCATTGACCACACGTTTTCAATTGGTGAGAGATCTGCAGAATGTGCTGGCCAGGGCAGCAGTCGAACATTTTCTGTATCCATAAAGGCCTACCACATGCGGTCGTGTATCATTCTGCTGAAATGTAGGGTTTCGCAGGGATCGAATGAAGGGTAAAGCCACGGGTCGTAACACATCTGAAATGTAACGTCCACTGTTCAAAGTGCCGTCAGCGCGAACAAGAGGTGACCGAGACGTGTAACCAATGGCACCCCATACCATCACGCCGGGTGATACTCCAGTATGGTGATGACGAATACACGCTTCGAATGTGCGTTCACAGCGATGTCGCCAAACACGGATGCAACCATCATGATGCTGTACACAGAACCTGGATTCATCCCAAAAAATGACGTTTTGCCATTCGTGCATCCAGGTTCGCCGTTCAGTACACCATCGCAGGCGCTCCTGTCTGTGAAGCAGCGTCAAGGGTAGCCGCAGCCATGGCTCCGAGCTGATAGTCCATGTTGCTGCAAACGTCGTCGAACTGTTCGTGCAGAAAGTTGTTGTCTTGCAAACGTCCTCATCTGTTGACTCAGGGATCGAGACGTGGCCGCACGATCCGTTAGAGCCATGCGGATAAGATGCCTGTCATCTCGACTGCTAGTGATACGAGGCCGTTGGGATCCAGCACGGCGTTCCGTATTACCCTCCTGAAACCACCGATTGCATATTCTGCTAACAGTCATTGGATCTCGACCAACGCGAGCAGCAATGTCGCGATACGATAAACCGCAATCGCGATAGGCTACAATCCGACCTTTATCAAAGCCGGAAACCTGATGGTACGCATTTCTCCTCCTTACACGAGGCATCACAACAACGTTTCACCGGGCAACGCCGGTCAACTGTTTGTGTATGAGAAATCGGTTGGAAACTTTCCTCTTGTCAGCACGTTGTAGGTGTCGCCACCGGCGCCAACCTTGTGTGAATGCTCTGAAAAGCTAATCATTTGCATATCACAGCATCTTCTTCCTGTCGGTGAAATTTCGCCTCTGTAGCACGTCATCTTCGTGGTGCAGCAATTTTAATGGCCAGTAGTGTATGTTGCTGTGGCTGAGACACATGTTTCGCTACACAGTTTACTTTTCAGACGCTGACAGTCGTCTCCTCACACAACACTTCATGCACTCGTGACAAGGTTATCAGTGACGTGTGTGTCCTGCTACTTCGTCTTGCTGAGAATGTGTCATTCAGCTTCTGTGAATTGATCCACATGTGAATTGAACAGTTTCTGGACTCACCAGTTAGCTTTACCGGTTTGGTGAAAGAATCGCGTTACTCTGCGGACACCAGACATTGCACGCCAAACACCACCAGTCTTCAGATTATGCAACGGTTCTTCAAAGTGCTGACGGGGATTTCTTGGAGGATAATGGCGCCTTTTCCGTGAGTTCACATACCGTGACAGGCTGAACCAGCCGTCATCTGAAGAAATGAAAAACTAAGGATCCAAAAGCCCTGATTCTACTTGACTCGCAAACCGCCATCAGAACCCTAAACGTGGAAGCTCGTCTGGACACTTTAACTCAAGCAGAACACTAACTTTGTAAAGGATACAGAGGCAGATCCTTCTTGTTAATGTTTCAGCACGACCATCTATGAATTTCCACTTGCACAGAAAACCGCATTGAGATTCCGCCGAACTTTGTTCCAGGCTTTTCGTCATTCGAGCAAAGATTTTCTGGTGTTCGAGCTCTTTTCGGCTGGTTACGTTTTTTATTTGTTATAGAGCCGCTTGGCGTCATTTTGCTACTAAGGTCTGCACTGCCGACTTTGCTGGACGTTTTACCGTAACACTTCCAGTCTTTAGCTCTTGCGCAAGCAATTCCGCACACATTAACCACGAACTGTGTTTCGCACAACTCTCGTCAATGAGTACACGCTGTTTTATCGTGAGCACCATTCTGTGTCGCTTTCAACTGGTCACTAAACGTGTCTGCTCCTCTCACACAATCAAACGTAATGTCACAGCCAAGTGTTCGGGACAGAGCACTGCAGGAAATGTGCACATGCAAACATGTGATAGCACTGAAATCATTGTCTCCAGCATTTTGTGTGATGGGCAGTTGTTCTATTAACTAACCCTAACGATACGTATTTTTCATAATGCGCATTACAAAGGGTGGATAGGGGGTAGGTACCTTACGGCCCGCCCTAAAGAAAATTAAAACAATAAAATTCGTTAGTTGTTGTTAACTTAAATTAACATCACATTTTTTTTCAAGAGGTACTGATATATAAATAGGAACCAGAACCTGAAATATCTTGTAGCACCGTTTTAGCAATATCAGTGCATTTTCAATAACGTGTACTTGGTAATCAACGGGTCCTTTATGATCCCACAAAAAAATTGAAAAAATGCAAATCTGATAAATTGTTGTTGACTTTTACTCACAACCTCCTTTTTAAAGAGATATTGATGTGTAAGTAGTCTTGAACGTGAAAATATTGAATATCCCGAAACTGAAAATATTGAATATGACAGTCATTCTGGGAAGTGACACCTACCACTAACAGTTAAATTTTTCGGATAAGTTTAACTGAAAAATTTAAAACATTTGTGGAATCTGGCAGAAGGATTCATTATAAACAGTAAATATTTTTTCAGAACTTTAAAATGTTAAGTTTTTTTTACATTTTAAAATTCTCAAAAAATATTTACTATATATAATGAATCCTTCTACCAGAAAGATGAAAATTGTGAAGTCTTATACAAAGAGGGAAAGAAAATTAAGAAAGTCAATACTTTCTGTTATTTGGGATCCATTTTAGAGTTGCAGGGAAAGTCAGAGGTAAAAATTTAGAAAAGAATTAGCAGTGGAAGGAAGGTCATTGGGATGCTCAACTCAATCTTATGGAGCAGAAATGTAATAAACCAAACCACAACAATCATACATAAGCCGATACTAGAGATCATAGTTATGTATGGAGTGGAGACATGGACTACAAATCTGAAACACCTAAAAAAACTGCAAGCAGTAGAAATGGACTTCTGGAGAAGATCTGCAAGAATTTCTAGAAAAGAGAAAGTAAGGAACGACGAAATAATGAGAATGGAAGTAGGAGAAAGAACACATGATGTGATGGATGGAAGGAAGTTACAGTGGTACGGGCACGTAAGAACAACAGAGGAAGCCAGAATCCCGAAAATGAACATGGAATTGGAACCAGAGGGGAAGAAGAGAAGAGGACGCGCTATGACCACCGGGCTCCAAAATGTAGGATTAACAATGAGAAGACTTGGCGCTGAGGAAGGAAATATATAAGATCTAAAAATGTGGAGGGACATCCTGATGAGATAATTTAAGATGTTATGTAAAAGATGTAATAATTTCCGGGTATTTGTTATGTTCAAGAAAATACTTTGCATAGAGGAAAATTTCAAAATAAAAAATAAATAAAAAATGTAAAGTAACTGACAAGATTGCAATATTTTTAAAAGGTGGGCATAAAGTACTCGTACCCCGTTCCTTTGATCTTCCGAATGTCAACAAGGGGACAATTCTGGATAAGTCTGCTTTTGATGTAATTTTATTTTCCCCACTCTGTGTGTGGACGTATATGTATAGGTTCTTAGCTACATAACGGAAAGATTCGGTTGCCTTATTCTTTCTTAATTAAGATGTACACGACCAGACGGCGCACTACTAAATAAAACAATAGTCATCCTCTTTACTGAATGCAGGAAGACAAAGATGCCAAGCAGTTATCCTGAAACCCATACAGGGGCCAGAAAGCTCTGCATCTTTCCTTGGTTCAACCCCCAACGGACTGCGAAGTGTTGGCGCTCGTGGTCCAAAGGGAGCTGACCTGTAGCTTCCACAGACGTCTGCTTCGCTTACTGCGTATTGATTACCGCGGCGAGTGGCCCTGCGCTGTTGCATGCAGGCCGGAAACTGGGAAAGGGAGCGAGGGGGGGGGAGGGATAGGCGCGAAGAGAGAGTTTTGGCATTAGGGACAGCAGAAGGAGAATAAGTCACCTCAAAGCAATTTCTCTCGAGGAAAAACTATGTAAATAAACCTATGTATGGTGCAGTTTATGTCAACATTTACTTAGACAGGGATGAACCTGTAGCTTCCACAGACGTCCACTCCGCTTACTGCGGCGTGAGATTAGTACTGTAGTCATATCGAACGGCAGGTATACAAATTGTAACAGTGGTATCAGTTGGCACGTGTACTTAACCCTTTCACTGCGCATTTACTCCCAGCGGCTCCCGCCCTGTGCGCGTTATTTTCACCCGGTGCGTATATACGACTGTAGCAGTCTACCGTTATTATTGAGATAAAAATCAGACGCGAAATCCAGTAATGTGGGAGTAAATCGTTTCCTTTTTTTAAATCTTTGTTCAGAAAGTCTTATTTTGTTCAAAAAAGGTACTTTATTAGGAGAAAAAAATACAAAACATATTACATTAGTAATACTTCAAAGTGTGATATCTCTCGAAACAAAACTTCAAACATAAAGGCACATTACATTTTACACAAATGTGTCTAGTGTCACTTCGTTTATGATGTTTTGCACATACAATACACCTTCTCTGGGTGGCCTTCTTCTTTGAAGTTCCTGGGATTAGCGAGATAAAGTGGCGCTCGGTTAGGCGTAAGGGATTGTCAACATCGGCCGATCTCCTTCCACGACGTTCCTCTGTTTGCGGTTGGTGATGAATCTCTAGGATCTCCTTGATAAGTTTCTGTTGAAAATCATATACTGAAATATTTCGTCCCGTTTGAATTTTATATAATGCATGCGCATTGAGCAGAGTCAGATCCACCAAATGAAAAAATACTTTTTTATACAATTTTACAGTTTTTCGTACACATTCTACTGAACTTACAAGGGAACCTCCCCATCGCACCCCCCTCAGATTTTGTTATAAGTTGGCACAGTGAATAGGCCTTGAAAAACTGGACACAGATCAATCGAGAAAACAGGAAGAAATTGTGTGGAACTACGAAAAAAATAAGCAAAATATACGAACTGAGTAGTCCATGCGCAACATAAGCAACATTAAGGAGATTATGAGCTCAGGAGCGCCGTGGTCCCGTTGTTGGCGTGAGCAGCTGCGGTATGAGTGGTCCTTGGTTCAAGTCTTCCGTCGAGTGAAAATTTTACTTTCTTTATTCTCGCAAAGTTATGATCCGTCCGTTCGTTCACTGACGTCTCTGTTCACTGTAATAAGTATAGTGTGTGTGTTTTGCCACCGCACCGCAAAACCGTGCGATTAGTAGACGAAAAGACGTGCCTCTCCAATGAGCACCGAAAACATTTGCTCGCAAGGTCATAGGTCAACCGATTCCTTCACAGGACAACACGTCTGATATATTCTATACGACACTGGTGACGGCATGTGCGTCACCTGACAGGAATATGTAGTCGACCCATCTAACTTGTACACTTGGCGAATGGGTAAAAAGATTCTTCTACCTTGCCGATTTAGGTTTTCTTGTGGATGTGATAATCACTCCCAAAAAAGTGATGAAAACATAAGAGTTTGTCACATGAACTGCAACAAATGAATGCAACAGTTTCACAGTCGCACAGTTTTCCCTGTGCTCTGTCAAAACATATGTTTTTAACGTTTTCAAATTTTTGCATGTGTAGACCGTCAAATCCTGCATGTGTCCAAGCAAATCTGAACATGTCCTGGAATTTTGGAGAGCGAAGTTGATTATGTTTGAGTGCCTTAACTTTGATAATAGTCTGAAAATAAAAAATTTTGCACTCGAGAGACGCTTGAACCAAAGACCTTTCGTTTCGTAGCTGCTCACGCTAACCACAGGACCACGGCGCTTCGGAGTTTAGAGTGTCCTTGATGCTGCCTATCTTCCGCATGGACTACTCAGTTTGTATGTTTTGCTTATTTTTTTCATAGTTCCACACAACTTCTTCCTGTTTTCTCGATTGATCTGTGTTCAGTTTTTCAAGGCCTATCCACTGTGCCAACTAGTAATCAAATCTGAGGGGGGTGCGATGGGGAGGTTCCCTTGTTGGCATCATGTCGCTCCTGTCGACGGCCCCCATATTTTCAGTGTAGCTTACGATGCAAGCTGGTTTTGTTTTTGGTTCATTCGTAGTTCTGTCAATTTTGTCAGTCGCTGTAATTTCGTTTGTATGAAGAGTTGAAAGCATCCTCACTTCCCGCTTGTCCTGCCACTTCAGAGCAGGAAGTTGATCTGTTAACGTAAACTCGATCTCGCCTTTTCTAAGTTTTTTTGATAAAGCAGGCATGCCTTTGCGGTTTGTTCTTACAGTTCCACAAGCATTAGTCACTCTGTCATGCAAATAAGAAAATAACGTTAGACTAGTGTACCAATTGTCAACATATAATGTGGGACCTTTACCAGGGTGAACGTTCAAGTAAAGTTCACAATGCTTCCAGGTATTCCAACATTTACACCAAAGTCAGTTTCTTTTTTTACGTCTGTTGCTGCACCCACATAAATAATAAAGCCAAGAATATAACCAGTTTCACAATCACATAACACAAAAATTTTTACACCAAATCTGTGGCGTTTGGAAGGAATGTACTGCTTGAAGAAGACACGACCTCTGAAGAGAATTAAACTTTCGTCAATGCACAAATTTTTAAAAGGATTGAAAGCACCTGGAAATACTTTTCTTAAGTGATCCACAATTCGACGTAATTTCCAGATTTTGTCATCTCCAGGGTCCTTACCGTTATGAGCAAAATGTAACATTCTAAGTAACAGAAGTTATCTATCTCTCGGCATGATTTGCGCAAACATTGGAGTAGACAGTAAGTGATCATTGGTCCAATAACTGTATATTTCATTTTTTCTCACTTGAGCCATCAGAAAATTTACAGCCAGGAAACAGTAAACTCCGTCACTGTGTTTTTCCAACGTCGCAGTCTTGATTTTTCACTGGCATCATTGCAAAGGTGTTCATAATATAAATTACATTGCTCAGCTATGTGTCTCACAATTTATTGGCTAAAAAAACTTGGAAGCAGTCGTATACAGTACATAAATCATGTAAGTTGACGATTTTGCAACCGGAACCACTGTTATCGAAATTATACACTGGCTCAACGTTTGTTGGTTCACAAATATTTTTTATATTTGTGGTGACAGATTTATCTGCCAGCTCGTCGTCGTCATTATTTGTCCACCCATAATCAGCTGGATTGGGCATGATGATGTCCTCGTCGTCAATTTGGTGTAGAATACTCAGCAGCTCATCGTCTGTAAACGGACGGTAACGTCGCGTTATTTTATTCGGTAACGCGGAAACGGCCGCACACAAACTAGGTAATATAGCGATACGAATGAACTCAGCAGAAAGAGAATTCAGCATTCAATAGTCGTTCAGGTATTTCCTAGTATTCCATCAATTAAACTGCATACTTGCGCAAAAATTACCTCCGACTCGCTGGCCTGATTGTCGGTGGTATACGTAACTATACGACTGTAGCAGGGAACCGTTGTAAGTATTTTTTATAGCAAATAGTATATATACGTCTGGAGCACTGAAACGATTAGCGTGTATTTACGTCTGGAGCAGTGAAATGGTTAAAAAAAATACTGAAACTTCTTCTTCTCGGGATTTCAATGTCAGCTGGAAGACGGAAACAGATTTACTCAAACAGAGAAGCAAAAACCAAGTACCCTCAAGTGCCGCAAAGTAAAAAATTATCTTTTTTTAATGAAATTTACGCTATTTTACTGTATGTTTTAGCGTTCATTTATTTCACATTATCACGATTTCAGCTTTATGGTTCAAATGGTTCAAATGGCTCTGAGCACTATGGGACTCAACTGCTGAGGTCATTAGTCCCCTAGAACTTAGAACTAGTTAAACCTAACTAACCTAAGGACAGCACAAACATCCATGCCCGAGGCAGGATTCGAACCTGCGACCGTAACGGTCTTGCGGTTCCAGACTGCAGCGCCTTTAACCGCACGGCCACTTCGGCCGGCGATTTCAGCTTTATATCCATTATCAAGTACAAAGCTGAAAGGCAACAAAATTTCCGAGATGTTTAAAAGATACGTCATAAAGTACAGATGTACTTCCAGGTGCTCTGCCAAGTTATTTTTTCCATTGTATACATACGAATTATGCAGAAAAGCTGATAAATGTGTCATCGCCGAAATATTGCAAAATATGCCTGGTCGTGATGAGTGGATGCCACAGCACTGTTTCTGCCATTACGAACACAAAACATGGGTGGCCGAGCGGTTCTAGGCGCTACCGTCTGGAACCGCGCGACCGCTACGGTCGCAGGTTCGAATCCTGCCTCGGGCATGGATGTTTCAAATGGTTCAAATGGCTCTGAGCACTATGGGACTTAACTACTGAGGTCATCAGTCCCCTGGAACTTAGAACTACTTAAACCTAACTAACCTAAGGACATCACACACATCCATGCCCGAGGCAGGATTCGAACCTGCGACCGTAGCGGTCACGCGGCTCCAAACTGACGCGCTTAGAACCGCACGGCCACACCGGCCGGCCATGGATGTTTGTGATGTCCTTAGGTTAGTTAGGTTTAAGTAGTTCTAGGGAACTGATGACCTCAGAAGTTGAGTCCCATAGTGCTCAGAGCCAACACAATACAGTGTGGTAAACTGTTCCTGTGTTCCTGCTTTGCACATTATAAGCCGCACTATCTCGTTTCAGTTCGTAATCACATCCTGTATATGAGCAGATATACACGGTCCAGTTACAGTAACGTGACCACGGCCTTTGTTCGGGGTCAGCTTGCAATAACTACTCACAGACAGCAGATGGCAGTGCTAGCGGTGGAGGGTATGTAAAGCATGTTGGGGGATGTGGAGAACAGTGCAGTCGTTGTCGTAATGCGGAAATGGAGCGATTTATCTGGTGCCCGAAAGGAAAGGACATTATCACTGGCTTTCAGGCCAGAGGTGGAACCATTGCTGAAACGGCCAACTTTGTAAATTATTCGTGTGCCGCCGTGGACAAAAGTATGCCGTGCATGGCAAAATGGCGCTATGCAAAACCGGCGCCGACGCAGGTGTGGTGCACCATGTGTCATAGCTGACTATCGAGCAACTGACTGCCCAGGTGAACCAAGGTGCTACCAGCAGTATCTTCTCAACGACCGTTCAGCGAACATTGCTGCGTGTCGGCTTCCATAGCATGTGCCTCGTTCTAAGTGGCGGCAAGTGGATCTTTTAAGACGCGTGTCCACTAGCAAGTAAACTTGCAGAAGCTACTTCTGCACAGCAAGTTGACTTCCGCAAGTTTCGTCAACTTGGAGAAGTAGCTTCCGCAAGCTAGTGTAAACGGTTATCCGTAGCTTGCTACAATTACTTGCTGAACTTGCCAGTTGCGGGAAGTTTTTTCGGGACTTGCAGAAGTGTATACAGTACGAAATGTCAGTCTTGAAGTTCGTGTGGACGAGTGAAAAAAACACAATGGCTTATTCAGCGAGAGGAGTGTTTTCCCGTGTTGTGGGACACACAACACATAGACTTTAAAAATCGGTTAAAAAAACAAGACGCACTGGAAATTATTGCGTCAGAATTCGACACTATAGAATCATAAATACGGAAAAAATCCACAATTTGCGTACGCATTATAATGAAGAACTAAATAAATCGAAGATAAGAAAAAGTGGACAAAGTTCAGACGACTTACATAAAAGTAAATGGGAATTCTTTGATTCCATGAGATTTATATTACGTTCCTACACACCAAAAGAAACCAAGGGATCACCAATTTAGTATTGGAGGGTAGCGTGGAGGGTAAAAATAGTAGAGGGAGAGCAATAGATGAATACACTAAACAGATTCAGAAGGATGTAGGTTGCAGTAAGTACTGGGAGATGAAGAAGCTTGCACAGGATAGAGTAGCATGGAGAGCTGTATCAAACCAGTCTCTCGACAGAAGACCACAACAACAACTCACAACCCAGCGATTTCAGAAAGTTACAAATTATTGATTTAATAACTGACTCGATTCTGCGCAGCATAGGATCCGTCAAATGTTGAAGCACTTTGAACCGTGAAATGCCGATAGCCGAATCATCTCCCTATTGTTACTGGGCTTCCGTCGCGAAGCCATAATTTTCAGCCGTGACCACAAGTTCTCAAACGGGTTGTGGCCGGGACTGTGGTCATGCCATGTTGTCACATTTATAGGATGGTCAGTGAAACATACCTTATTGATTAGAGCGCCATGACACGGCATACTGTCTTGCTGAAATGTGCACCGATCGTTGTTACATTGAAACAAATTACGGACAGAGGGTAGCAGTTTCGGCACTAAGAATTCTTCTTGGTACTTGTTGGCGTCAATGTTGCCTGGTAAGACTTGCATATGCCAATGCCTGCCTTGTCATGCAGCCGCATACCAAAGCACTGTCCGCCTCCGTAGCGTAGCGGTAACGTTTCCGCTTATCACGCAGGGGGCCCGGGTTCGATTCCCGGCAGGGGACTGGGTGTTGTGTGTCGTTCATCATCATTTTCATCACCATTGACCCGCAAGTCGCCCAAGTGGCGTCAACTAAAAAGGACCTGGAATCCGGCGGCCGAACTTCCCCACATGGGGCCTCCCGGGCAACAATGCCATACGCTCATTTCATTTCATACCAAGGCACTGAGGGAATGCTTTATAGTGGCAGTGGTGCTCTCAGACAAGTCTTCGCCCGCTTGACAACGAACGAACCTAATTCCATTGCTTCCGAAGATAGTGCTCTTAGTAAGTGAGTCCAACCCAGTTTTCTTGCGTCCGCTCTCTGTGTGCCAAAGGCCACTGCATTGTTCCTGCCTCTGCATTTTGTTCAGATACGGCTTTTTTCCCGGATTCCTCACCCTCAAAGCATTTTCGCAAAGTTTTTGTCTGACCGTTCATAAGAACTTCAGCGCCTGAAGCCTTGAACGTGGAATTTACATCTTTTAGCGCAGACCGACGATGCAGCAGAGAAAAATGGCAATCTACGACTGGTCGGTCTGTACCCGTTTTCTGACGGTTCTTGTATCAGTTTTGGATGACCCAGGTTCTCCATAACCCTTGTACACTTTCCTCAAACACGAATTTGTAGCATCTCGACCCAATCTTTTCACTATTTCTGTAACCTTTTTCACAGAGTGGTATTTCCTTACTCCTTTTACTTGGTGACCAATCAGCGCGTTTCGGTACAGGTGACATTGTTTTCAATACTGCCTTACTGTTTCTACTCAGCTCACTTTAAACAAATCTTATACTGCAACGCTACAATACATTGCTGAACTATAGAGTAACAACAATGATGAGATCGCTCATTCTCACTGTTGGAGCAATAAAATGGGTTCATTGTTTGATTTTTAGCAACAGAACAAATGAAAAGTTTGCTTTGAAGCTGCACAAGCATGTAGAATAGTGCAGTTTTTAATCGTACTCAGTTATGTATATCTTTTATTTTTAATAAAAATGCGACTGGATTCGTGATTTCCTGTCAGGAAGGTCGCAGTTCGTAGTAATAGACGGCAAATCATCGAGTAAAACTGAAGTGATATCAGGTGTTCCCCAGGGAAGCGTCCTGGGACCTCTGCTGTTCCTGATCTATATAAATGACCTGGGTGACAATCTGAGTAGTTCTCTTAGTTTGTTCGCATATGATGCTGTAATTTACCGTCTAGTAAGGTCATCCTAAGACCAGTATCAGTTGCAAAGCGATTTAGAAAAGATTGGTGTATGGTGTGGCAGGTGGCAGTTGACGCAAAATAACGAAAAGTATGAGGTGATCCACATGAGTTCCGAAAGAAATCCGTTGGAATTCGATTGCTCGATAAATAGTACAATTCTCAAGGCTGTCAATTCAACTAAGTACCTGGGTGTTAAAATTACGAACAACTTCAGTAGGAAAGACCACATAGATAATATTGTGGGGAAGGCGAGCCAAAGGTTGCGTTTCATTGGCAGGACACTTAGAAGATGCAACAAGTCCACTAAAGAGACAGCTTACACTACATTCGTTCGTCCTCTGTTAGAATATTGGTCCGCGGTGTGGGGTCCTTATCAGGTGGGATTGACGGAGGACATCGAAAGGGTGCAAAAAAGGGCAGCTCGTTTTGTATTATCAAGACGTTTTTCGTCGCGGCGAGATCTATTTACGAAATTTCAGTCACCAACTTTCTCTTCTGAATGTGAAAATATTTTGTTGAGCCCAACCTACATGGGTAGGAATGATCATCAAAATAAAATAAGAGAAATCAGAGCTCGAACAGAAAGGTTTAGGTGTTCGTTTTTCCCGCGCGCTGTTCGGGAGTGGAATGGTAGAGAGATGGTATGATTGTGGTTCGACGAACCCTCTGCCAAGCACTTAAAATGTGAATTGTAGAGTAATCATGTAGATGTAGATGTAAATGTCTCACCCCCTAAAAAACTGTAAATATTTAGTATACATATCGTAAACAAAAAAATAGAATCGTAATTGATTGATATAGTCTACCACAACTTACGTATATGTAGTAGTGTTTAAAGTGACCAAACTAATGTCGCTACTGCAGCTCTCTCGGTCCGTTCGCAGCTGTGCTGCGAGGCCACGTGAGTGCAGCCGATAACGATTGGTGGGACAGGTTATATAAATACCGCTCCAGAAGCGACCGCCACGTCTCCACGCACCTGTCCCAGCGTCGCAGCTCGTACCGCGACTCAGAACTCCAGAAAACCTCCTTCCACTGTTCTCCGATTCCAGTGGAGGCGGTTGCTTGTATCACTCAGAGCCACTAAACCTATCTCAGACCACTAGCCCTGAGTGCAATTACTTATTAGCTATCTGATTTTCTCCATTATAAATGGCTTTGTGAAAACCTGCAACTGTGAAAACAATGCGTTTCTTTATAAATAGCTTTTCTGCTACTAGTCACGGTTTTCTTTCATTCATATTTTACACGACGCGTTTCGGGGAAATGATCCCCATTTTCTAGTTCGTTTTCTCTGCATATTATGCCATTTTAACGTAATGCTTTTGATGTATGAGGTTCTGCTTTGTTTTGTTGACTTTCCTGCAATATATAAAAAAGACACAACTTTTTAGTTAGCTACAGATTTTTATATGTAGTTACTTGCGAGATATGGAAAAACTCTACGGTCGTAGGTTCGAATCCTGCCTCGGGCATGGGTGTGTGTGATGTCCTTAGATTAGTTAGGTTTAAGTAGTTCTAAGTTCTAGGGGACTGATGACCTCAGAAGTTAAGTCCCATAGTGCTCAGAGCCATTTTTATGGAACAACTTGTACTTACAGTTTTCTTATTGCCATTTGTGCAGTCTCACACATGTTAAATACCACACACCATTTTCTATGTACAGAGTGTATGTACCTTAAAAATGTGGCTCATAATTTTCTTATATCTATTTTACAATAGTACTTGTCACTATGTGTTACTCTTCTTATTTCAGTAGACTCATAATTTCCTTATATCTATTTTACAATAGTACTTGTCTCTATGTGTTACTCTTCTTATTTCAGAAGCAGCTGAAGAAATTCACTGAATCACTTTCAAGTTTTTCGTTTCACATTTTATCTTCATATTTTCTATAAAGTGAATATATTTCCAGTTCTTCTAACAAAACCATTTTATGCCCTTTATTTAGTCGGTGGACTATTGTGACATTTTGCTCTACTTTTCCAAGTGTGTATTTTATGTGTGTGTGTGTGTGTGTGTGTGTGTGTGTGTGTGTGTGTGTGTGTGTGTGTGTGTGCCGGCCGGAGTGGCCGAGCGGTTCTAGGCGCTTCAGTCTGCAACCGCGCGATCGCTACGATTGCAGGTTGGAATCCTGCCTCGGGCATGGATGTGTGTGATGTCCGTAGGTTAGTTAGGTTTAAGTAGTTCTATGTTCTAGGGGACTGATGACCTCAGATGTTAAGTCCCATAGTGCTCAGAGCCATTTTTGTGTGTGTGTGTGTGTGTGTGTGTGTGTGTGTGTGTGTGGTTTTGTTGATGTGTGTCTGTTGTTTGTGTCCGCTTTAACGTGCTCTGTGAACCTGGTCTTGAAATTTCGGCCTCTTTGTCCTAGGTAGAACATGGGGCATTCCTGGCATGTTATTCTGTATAGTCAAAAGTCTGAGTACAGGCCATCATTACAATTTATATTAAGTATTAGTTTTTTGTTGTGGTTTATTAGAGGTAGAAAACCCAACTTTTACTTTGCGGTTTTTGAAAATATGCGTAATCTTTCGTGATATATTGGCAATGTATGGGAAACAAGATACACATTTGTTTTTGTCTTTTTCTTCTATGATGCACTTTGTGTTTGGGTCTTTCTTCACTTTTTTAGGACTGTGTCAACCATGGAAGCAGTTTAATCAATGGCAACTGCAATCTGTTTCACTCTGTTTATTTCTTGTTGCATGTGTTCTTGGTTCAAAGGTATTTTTGTTACTCTATGTAGGTTTGACATGTGTGCTGCCTGTTTATGCCTGTGATTGTGGTTTTGGTCATTGTATTTTTCCTATGAATTTTGAATATGCATTTGTAGTTGTGTCTTGTAATATTTAGGTCCAGGTAATTGATGCTTTTGCCTTTTCATGTTCCACTGTAAATGTAGTTTTCTCATGTAGCTTACTGAAGCAATTTAGAATGTCTATTATGTCTTTGTCATCCCCTTTCACTATCAATATTGTGTCGTATACACACCTCCTGTAAAATTCAATTTTCTTTAGGTAGGGTTCTTAGCTGCTTAATAACTTTTGTTCCAAGTGATTTATGTCTTTATCTCCTATGGTACCTGTTGCACATAATCTCACCGCTAGGCCATTTTGTTGCTTACAAATGTTGCCATTAAAGGTAAAGTAGTTGTAACTTAGAGTTAGCTGAAGGAGTCCTATAAATTCAATAATCTCTGTGTATGCGAGTTTCTTATGTCTCATGTGGTTCTTTTGGATTACTGTTGCAGGTTCTTGTATGGTTATGTTTGAGTAATGGTTGGTAATGTCAAGTGATAAGACAGAGCATATCGGGGGAGTTTATTGCCTTTTACTTCTTTAGCTAACATCATGCTGTTTTTATACAATACGTCGTTTCATATGTATAATTTTTCATCAGTATGTTATTCAGCTTCTGTGACAGTTTGTATGCTGGGCTATTTATAGTGTTTACCATGAGACATATCGGATTACTTTGTATATTTCTGGCTGTGCTCTTATGCAGTACCCCCTCCCAGCCCCCCCCCCCTTCCCGCTCCCACCATCATCTACATTATCGTCTAACTAAATTTTAGAATGAAAAAGAATTTTCATTGAATACTATCGTTTTTAAAATGACGAAAGATAAATAAAATTTAGTTTCTGCAGGTGTTGTATTAAACCACGAACTAATGAGTTTGTGAAACAGTTGGTACTGCTTATTTCTAATAATCTTTTTTATAGAATGACGAAGAAATTCTAACTTTTTTGTGAGATGTCACTTGTTAACAAAACATACTTCCTTCCTGCGGACCACTCCCCTCCCTAGCGACACTAGCTTCACTCACACCCTGCTCCCACATTTAAAATCAAACAAATTAAATCGTGTGCAATATACTTGGGCCTGCTGTCTGTAAATAGCTTGAGTGCTGGACTTCTTACTTCTGATATGGCAGTAGTCAGAAGACTTTAGGCTTACAAAGCTTTGTGTCTGGCCATTGTCACTAATCTCTACATAAAGAAGACCATGTCCCGACCGACTGACTCACTCACTCACTGTCCCGTCATCGCCCAGCCCAAACCCCAAAGGACAGAAACATGAAATTTGCGGAAGGTATTGATCTTATACTGTAGGCGTCGTTAGAGAGAGGATTTTTCGATATTCCATCCATAAGGGTGTGAAATGTGCGTTGAAGAGGTTTCTAAAAATAATGTCGCTCTTAAGGCAATTTTGAAGCTAGACCTACAAAAACTGGTATCTGGTTTCTCGGTTAGAAATAAAGAAACTGTGTGTGAGCATTTCTGGAAAATTAAGCCCCTATGGGGGTGAAATAGTGGGTGAAATTTTTTGAAAAGAAATCATTATTAAAGAACTAATAAAGTATTTTCAAAGTTACATATATGAATTCTCGGTTGCAAATAAAAAAATATGTTTCTCTGTTTTTGGAAATTCAACCCCTAAGGGGATGTTTCATGAAATATTTCATTATGAAAGCATTTTTAAAGCTAAATCTACGAAAATTTGAATTTTGCTTGTTGGCTGGAAATAAAAAAAAATACGTGTTTCACTGTTTTTGGAATTTGAACTGTTTGGAGGTGAAATATGGGATGGAAGTTTTTATGGAAATATTATGCAAGCATTTTTAAGATAGATCTATGAAAATTTGTATGTAGCTTCTCTATTAGAAATTTAAAAAAAAAAACGCGTTACACTGTTTTTGGATATTCAACCCCCAAGGGGGTGAAATAGCGGGGTGAAATATTTTCTGAAGATATTTAATTGTGAAAGCCTTTTTAAAGCTATATCTATAATAATTGGTATTTGACTTCTCAGTTAGAAATAAAAGACTATGTGTTCTACTGCTTTTGGAAATTCAACCCCTAAAGGGGTGAATTAGGGGATCAAAATTATTAAGAAAATATTTCGATATATTAAAAAAATTTAAAGGTAAGTCTATGAAAACTGGTAAGTCGCTTCTCGGTTAGATGTAAGGAGATACGTGTTAGGAGACGATAGAGTTTCTATAGAAATATCACCACAAGAACGCAAGAGGCATGCTTAACAAAAACCTTGGACACCAGCTACCATAATCGCTTTTTGGTCAGAAGTAAATTCGGCAAAGACTGCTTCGACGACCTTATTTAGCACGAAAAGTTTACAAGATGTTGCATTTTGTGAAAAAGATAAAAATTCAGTTAAGAAAAACAAAAACAAAAATTCGTGCAGACCATACAGTCTACGGGAGAGAAACTGCGGGCGTTAAGCTAGTAGTAATAATAATAATAATAATAATAATAATAATAATGATAAAACTGTTGTTTTGTCAGTTAGTCCGTTTATTGATGCGAAGAGAATTATGAGGTAATCTCTGGTCTTTTGAGGGAACTACCCACAACTCGCAGAAGGCACTTCCCTGAGACATTTAAGCATTTATGGCGGCATATGTCTCAATTTTTCGGTTATAGATGTGTGATACAAAGCACGGACGCACGTGTGTAGTGGGTGGATTATAGGGGCAAAATGTTCGTACATTCGGTGGGTTCTTGCGATCGGTGGCTTCCGGGCCGCTGCATGATAAAGGAAACAAAGTCCCACCGCCGCTACGTGGGTCCTTCAAGCCACACGGAATGCTTTATAGTGTCTTCATTCTACATTTAGTGACTGCCTTTTGAGAGTCATACCTGATCGTAGGAAGTCACAGATCATTCTGTCACATCGAAAGTTGATCTGTGAACAGTTTAATGAAACAATTTCTCTTATACTCCTTGATGGTGTCCAAATAAGAATAGTAAAATACCTCGTAATAATCTCAGATGAGCATTTAGATTGAGAAGAACAAACTGTTACAGCATGTTGGAAATCTCTGTCTTGTTACATGCTATCAAAAAATTTAGAAAAATATTTCAGACTAAAATTTAAACAAAATCTATCTTCTGCTCTGTGAAATCTTTGCCACTGTGACATAGTTCAACACGGCAGTTACAGTGAAAACTTCACAGGACTCGAGCTAGCTACGAAAGCTTTTTTAAGATACGTGTGTTACGTACCGTTGTTTGATCACATCAGTCGCTCTTACGCACTGGTGCCCTTAGTGCTTCCCCTTGCATTTCAAATACCTTTCGTTATCCCAAACTGCAATACAACAACGTCCAGCATCTTCCCTATACAGATGCACAAGACAAAATCTTTCTCCTTCTGCTTCCTCCTCTTAGCTGCACACTCTGGAACAAACAAGCTGGCAGTCTGACATCTATCCGAAACCAGTTTAGGTTAAAGACGAGGTGAATCTTTCCTATTATCTCCGACATAGCCTCTCCTTTGGAATAACTCTGCTTTGTTCCTTCCGTCCAACAGTTTTTGCGCCACTTTGTCAAATTGTAAATGCTTTCCTCAACCCCTACCTACTGCTATTTCTTTCCCTCCGTATCGTCTGCTAACCTTACCGTATTGTTTGTAGCATTTCTCCTGACTGGGCAACGACACACTCAGATTTGATTCATTTTACATTGGTTCCAAACGTGACGAGAAAAAAATCGCAACGCCAAGAAGGAGTTGTGTGACACCGACTAAAGTTGGTAGGCGTGTTTCTGCATCTGAAAGGTGATGTCTGTTCAAATTCCGCGCCAGTAGCATAAGAGGATGCAAATTAGGTTTGTATTTACAGGTAGGTATTTACACATTGCAACGGTCGTGAGCGTTAGCTATCTTTGAGATTGGACCTGGTGAATTGATGATAATGTAGAATGCCTTTAAGGCAACAAAGACGCCATTACGAACAGCTCAGTGAGTTTGAACGAAGTCGTATAATAGGGCTACGAGAAGCTGGATGTTCCTTCTGCTATATTGCAGAAAGACTTGGCAGGAATGTAGTCACTGTACATGACTGCTGGCACAGGTGATGAGTGGTCTGTACGGTCGCAAGAACACGGGACTCCGGACGGCTACATTGCGCTACAGGGAAGGAAGACGACCGTGTTCGGCGTACGGCTCTGGCGCATCGTACTCCATCTGCAGCAGCAATTTGTCAACAGTTGGCACCACAGTGGCACAACGAGCTGTTACAAATCAGTTACTTAGAGGACAGCTTCGAGTCAGATGCCCTGTAGCGTGCAGTGCATTCCATTGACCCCAAAACATTTCAAAGCTTACTGGCAGACAGGGTGGAGATCTGTTGTTTTTTCTGAAGAAAGCTAGTTTTGTCTCGGTGCAAGTGATGGCGGTGTGTTGGTTGGAATGACTGTTCAGGGCTGCAACCAAACTGTCTACGCGATAGACAAACTGGACCTACACCTAGAGTTGTGGTCTGGTATGCGATTTGGTATGAGAGTAGGAGCATTCTCGTGGTTATCCCACGCACCCTGACTGCAAATTTGTGCGCCAGTTTGGTGATTTGACCTATTGAGCTCACATTCATGAACGGCATTCCAGGGTTTTTTTTCCAGTCGGATAACGCTCGCCCACATACCGCTTTTGTAGCCCAACATGCTCTACAGAGTGTCGACATTTTGCCCTGGCCTGATCGATCCCCATATCTGCCTCTGATCGAGCACATACGGCATATCATCAGAGTTCAACTCCAGCGTCACCTGCTGCCAGCATTAGCCCTCCTGTATTGACCGACTAGGTGCGACAGGAAAGGAAATACACTCCACAAACTGACATCCGGCACCTGTACAAGACAATACATGAACGTTAACATACTTGCATAAAATATTCTCTGATTACACCAGTTATTAATGTACTAGCATTTCACATTTGCCATGGCTTATCTCGCGACTGCATTAACCTGTGATCTTGCAATGTTAATCACTTAAATATGTTAGATAGACAAATGTACTCCCGAAATTTTGTTACCCTACATTAATTATTGTTTGATGTTTGATATCTTTTCATCAGTGTAGTTTGGCATGGTATTGACTAGCCTGACTTTTCTGAAACATCATTCATTCATTACTACACTACTTCGTCAGAAGCACCCGGACACCTCTGTGCAATGCGGAATTGACAGCTAGGTGTTACTAGAGGCGGAGCTGCCAGTATAAAAGGAGGCTGGCAGTACTGTGTTGTCGATACAAAAGCAGAAACAGTGGAATAGCTGGTCAGAAGAGCTAAATGACTTCGCGCTTGAAGTAGTCGTTGGACCTTAGGCCGGTATTACACTATCAAATTTCTTTGTCAAATATCGTTGTCAAAGATATTTGATGGTGTAATAGGGAACTATGTCAAATGTCGTCCAATATTTGATCAAATCTAGGGCCTCGCTTTAGAATTGATCAAAGAAGTCGCTTGTCTTCTGTTCACTGCAATGTGACATGTTACCACATGGAGCGCTAGCATCGCTGCAGCGTTCTGTCGTCTGTAGTGTTTTTATAAACATTGCGGGTAAATACAATAGGTGTGTGCTGACAACTACAAATTAATAGAGATGTATGAAGCTGACGAGGCGCTTTACAACGTGGGGCACCCTGAATACAAAAATAGATTAAGAAAATTGGAGACCTGACCTGACCTGACCTACCTAACCTAACCTAACCTAACCCTCTCCTATAGCAAGGAATCGCAGTGCTACAGTGAGCCTGTCTTCTGCAGATGTAGCAGTTCTTAAGTGAATATTGTGCTTTGTGGTATGAGGATACACTTCACTGAGCACATACAGGAATGTATGCTCATCCATTCTTAAGAAATTGACGTACGACTTGACGTCCTCCACTATAAGCTCACGTAACAAGTTTTGTTGAATGCTTTTATCGTGTCGTCGTAAAACCCACGGCTTCACCCAGGTATGTTTCCATTTTTTCCCTCGCTTCTCTTCCGCATGTGCACACAGTGCAATTGTGGTACAATTTTTTTTTTTTTTTTTTGCCCTGCTAAAGTTGCTCAATTCGACTGTTGGTGATGTCATTGTGAAGCGGAAACGCGGGGGAACAACCGCAGCTAAGCGTAGACCAATCAGAGTTCAAGCACTGAATGAAAGGAACCGTCGAGCACTGTGGAGGGTCACTGTAGGAAATTACATGAAGTCAGCGGAACGTTTCGCTCGTGAGTTCCAAAGTGCTGCCAGCAGTCTGGCCAGGAAACGGCAGCGCGTAAGAAGTTAAAAACAATGGGGTACAATGGTCGAAGATCACGTGGCCGTTTTAATCAAACTGTCCAGTAACTTGTGTTAAAACCTTACGGGAGAGTCGAATTATTAAACTGGTGCATAAGTTCGTAGAGGTTTTGTTTTGCATGCAGGTAATCAGGCTGCTTACCTATCGAGTTGACTGGAATACTCTCAAATTCTAAAGGTGGCAGGAGTAAAATACAGGGAGCGAAAGGCCATTTACAATTTGTACAGAAACCAGATGGCAGTTATAAGAGTCGAGGGACATGAAAGGGAAGCAGTGGTTGGGAAGTGAGTGAGACAGGGTTGTAGCCTCTCCCTGATGTTATTCAATCTGTATATTGAGCAAGCAGTAAAGGAAACAAAAGAAAAATTCGGAGTGGGTATTAAAATCCATGGAGAAGAAATAAAAACTTTGAGGTTCGCCGATGACATTGTAATTCTGTCAGAGACAGCAAAGGACTTGGAAGAGCCGTTGAACGGAATGGACAGTGTCTTCAAAGGAGGATATAAGATGAACATCAACAAAAGCAAAACGAGGATAATGGAATGTAGCCGAATTAAGTCGGGTGATGCTGAGGGAATTAGATTAGGAAATGAGACACTTAAAGCAGTAAATGAGTTATGCTATTTGGGGAGCAAAATAACTGATGATGGTCGAAGTAGAGAGGATATAAAATGTAGACTGGCAGTGGCAAGGAAAGCGTTTCTGAAGAAGAGAAATTTGTTAACATCGAGTATAGATTTAAGTGTCAGGAAGTCGTTTCTGGAAGTATTTGTATGGAGTGTAGCCATGTATGGAAGTGAAACATGGACGATAAATAGTTTAGACAAGAAGAGAATAGAAGCTTTCGAAATGTGGTGCTACAGAAGAATGCTGAAGATTAGATGGGTAGATCACATAACTAATGAGGAGGTATTGAGTAGAATTGGGGAGAAGAGGAGTTTGTGGTACAACTTGACCATAAGAAGGGATCGGTTGGTAGGACGTGTTCTGAGGCATCAAGGGATCACAAATTTGGCATTGGAGGGCAGCGTGGAGGGTAAAATTCGTAGAGGGAGACCAAGAGATGAATACACTAAGCAGATTCAGAAGGATGTAGGTTGCAGTAAGTACTGGGAGATGAAGAAGCTTGCACAGGATAGAGTAGCATGGAGAGCTGCATCAAACCAGTCTCAGGACTGAAGACCACAACAACAACAACATCTATCGAGTGTCATTTTTCATTTGTAGTTCACTGTTGCTATTTGAGTTAACATGTTGTCACTTCGTCATTTGGAGATAGTGAGTGGGGCTGTGGACGCTAGAAAATGGAGTGCCATATGGAAAAATCGGAACATTTCCCGCATATTCTTCTGTTTGAGTTCAGTAGACGCGTGGCAGCAGCGGAGGAAGCCACAAACATTTGCGCCGTGTATGGGGATGATGCCATGGGACAGAGCACGCAAGAAAATGGCTTTCTCGTTTCAAGGAGGATCAGTTTGATATTAGTGGCTCTCCATATTCAGGAAGACATTAGGAGTTTGATGAAGATCGTTTAAACGCATTAATCCACAGCGATCCACGCCGGTGCACTCGAGAACTGGCAAATGTGGTGAACTGTGATCATGCCAACATCGCGTGACATTTGCATGTGATAGCAAAGGTATAAACCAAAATCACAAAACTCAGCGGGTTGCCATATGTGCATCTCTGCTTGCTCGTCATCAACTACCATTCCTATCCCGTATCACCGAGCGAGGTGACGTAGTGGCTAGCACACTGGACTCGCATTCGGGAGGACGACGGTTCAACCCCGCGTCCGGCCATCCTGATTTAGGTTTTCCGTGATTTCCCTAAATCTCTCCAGGCAAATGCCTGGATGGTTCCTTTGCAACGCCACTTCGCTGTCTGGTGTCCTCCCCCATAACAACCCAACCCAATCCTATTATGTATCGTTACTGGTAACGAGAAATGGCGTCTTTACGCTAAGATAAGGAAAAGAAAGGAATGGTTCAAATGGCTCTGAGCATTATGGGACTTAACTTCAGAGGTCATCAGTCCCCTAGAACTTAGAACTACTTAAACCTAACTAACCTAAGGACGTCACACACATCCAAGCCCGAGGCGGGATTCGAACCTGCGACCGTAGCAGTCGCGCGGTTCCAGACTGAAGTGCCTAGAACCGCTCGGTCACCCCGGCCGGCCAAGAAACGAATGGCGTAGCCGAAATAGAGCAGCAACTCTCTATACGAAGACCTGCGCGCATGCATAGAAGGTAATGTTATGCATCTGGTGGAATAGCGACGGCGTGGTGTCCTATAAATTGCTTCTCCGAGTTGTAACCATCACTGCTGACATTTATTGTTAACAACTGAGACGTCTTGCAGACGCAGTCCAGGAATAACGACCAGGAGGACTGTGTGAAGTGACGCTACTCCACGATATTGCCAGCCCGCATTCTGCCAGACTGACAGAAAACACTCTAGAGGAGTTGGGTTAGGAAGTAATTCCGTACCCACCTTGTAATCTGATATTTCGCCCCCAGATTTTCACCGTTCCGCTCCATAGCGAACAACTCTCAAGGAATTTCCTTTCTGGATGAAAATGCGCTCCCAACACGACTCGACGAGTTCTACAGTCCCGGTATCGAATAGTTACCCTTCCGTTGGCGACTCAAGTAAACAGCGAAGGAGAGTATATTACTAATGACTAAAGTCTCTCTTATGTGTATCTATTGTGGTTATGAAACTAATGAGAAAACGTTACGAACTTGTGCACCGACACAATAAATTGGAATAAATTATTCCCCACCAAATAACGAAATACGAATTTGTACTGCCAACACGTAACTGCTAACATTTTGATTTCATACGTTAAACTGCATGAGTAGCGCAATGAAAAGATTGAGGTTGAACGCCGTTGGCGATGAGGGATGCGCTGTAAGCTGTAAACCCTGGGGAGTCCGCTCTCAGCGCTGCTAACACAATAGCCACTTGCACCCCTGTGTGACGGGAAATACGAGACAGGTAAAATCGGCAACAGCTGTCTTTTGTTGAGTGGGAGTAAGAAAACAAAGCTGTACTGGTGCCGGGCTTCTGGAGTCAGACGATGCAGAATACATCTGCGGGGAGAGCAGGAGAACAGAGTTTCAGCGCACATTCTGCCGCAGAGGGAAACAATTTCGTTCTGGAAACATCCCCCACGCTGCAGCTAAGCCACGTCTTCGCAATATCCTTTCTTCCAGGAGAACTAGTCCCACAAGTTTCGCAGGAGAGGCTTCTATGGAGTGTGGGAGGTAGGAGACGAGGTACTGGCGGTAGTAAAGCAGTGAGTTTTAATCTGCCAGGAAGTTCCATATCAGCACACTGCAGAGTGAAGATTTCAATCTGGAAACAGAATTCATCTTTAACAAGCTGTTTAAATGGAGTCCTGGTTCTAGGCGCGCAGTCCGGAACCGTGCGACCGCTACGGTCGCAGGTTCGAATCCTGCCTCGGGCATGGATGTGTGTGATGTCCTTAGGTTAGTTAGGTTTAAGTAGTTCTAAGTTCTAGGGGACTGATAACCACAGCAGTTGAGTCCCATAGTGCTCAGAGCCATTTGAACCATTTTTAAATGGAGTCCTCGTTGCATAACAGCCCGAGTCCCAGAAAAATTTCTGTGAAGCCAAACTGAATGTTGAAACAAATGCCCTCCGAGTAGTTCATATAAGTAACTCAGGGGCTGAGTAACTAGTGTGACTGTGCATACAGAGATCCAATCACAATATGGCAGCGCACGAAGGCAGGCAGACAGAGGGAGCAAACTGTACGCATTTCGGGGCACCAAGACTAAGGTGGCTATAATTTCGCACCTTACAAGTACTCATCCACATACTTTGCGATGAACTACAACCACAATTAGGTATCATTTGATAGGTTGTACGTCGTATATATGAATATTTAAAGGAGACTGACATTGTCATGTACGCCTTGTAAATAATTGTTAAGGGGCTCCGGAAAGGCTCAAAATCATGAAAAGTCCAATTTTTACTTTTTTGCGTTTTCTGAATCTGCAGACTATTACCTTTTAATAGATATATAATTTATTCAATTCCGAAGACTACAACTATTTTTAAATTTTTTTTGAAATGTGTTCTACATAGGCGTGACCCACTGTGGCGCTGTTAAACTGCTGTCAAATGGTGTTATTATTAACGTCCGTGTTCATCAGGTACATTTTAGTGATGTGAGATAAAGTATGTGTTGTGGCTAACCTGTGATGGTTCAATATATATCGCTGGTGTGATTGTCGATTGTTTCATGTTTATTTACTCTGTCGTTATCTCGAAAATATTCGTAATTAATTCTGTTTCTTGAGTCTCTGTTTTGTTGAAGTATAATAATGAGTAAAAGTAAAGTTATTAGAAATCCTCTGAAGGCTTTTAAGAAAAGGAGAAATGTTGGAAAGCCAAAGGTATGTGTTATTACTGTAAACAATAAAGACGATGAAAATCCCCAACGTAGCTTGTGTCCCAAAGAAGAAGACAGTTGGTGTAAATATAACAAAGGATTGCTAACTGGTGAAGTGTACACTCATAAGCATAGTCTGCCTCATGCAATAATGGAGGTGATAAAACCTATTTTCAGAGACTTAGCAGCACCTGAACTGTTGAAAAAGTGTATTCACGGAAAAACTCAAAACCCCAATGAAAGTGTAAATAGTGTTATATGATCGAGAATCCCCAAGACTGTATTTGTTGGAATAGAAACCACTTTGGCGTGTATGATGCTGTTGCGACTTTCAATGATGGCAACATTGTAAGGTGCAAGGTATTTAGAAATATGGGAATGAAGATAGGTTCTAACATGGTACGAGCGATGCTTGCTTTAGACAAGGAACGCCTTCGGGCTGCAGACAGGGCTGTAAAGAGTCTAGAAATACAAGCAAGAGTAAACAGGAGGAGGAACAAGAGGAAGCTGGAGGAGGAGTTTGCAGAGGATGAAGATAATCCATCCTATGGACCTGGAATGCACTAAAAATTTAATCCAATCTTTGTTGCTCGATTCCCAAAACTTTTATTTTCTCATACTAATTACATGTTTTCTAAGGATCTTCCAAACATATTTGTTTCAAACTTTCAGTAAATGTTACACAGTACCTTCTGCATAATTTAACACAGCCTTTTTCAAAAAAAACTGTATATTTTTGAATATATAAATAAAAAATTGCAAAAAAATGTTGTGAATTTTCATTACAATTGAAAAAAAAATCATCTTTAATAACTGAACTAAAATTTTGTAAAATCCCTGTGTTAAGTTGTAGCCCATATTCCAATAAATAATATGTAAAAAGTTAAACTTCCTACCTCAAATACTTTGTGAGGAAAGATGTAATTTATAAGCGTTATTTTAACATTGCAAGTATAGGGCGTTCCGGAGCCCCTTAATGCTTATTGCATGAAAGGTGACGGAGTGTGTTTATTAACAGAACGGTGTAATGAATGGTTGCATATACTACTAGAGGTTGGAACGCCAGTGGGGTTGAAACGGCAGGCAGAACTGGATGGAAGGCCCGCACAGGTGTTGGTCCTGCTTAAAAAAAGTAGCTAGACGGACGTCGTGGCACCTGAGCTCTGGAGCACAGTAGGGTGACGGCCGACCGCTATTGTAGCAGGACCAGAAGGATAACCGGGAACTCTGCAAATCTTGGACGCAGGTGAGAGGAACGAAGAAGCGGCACCTCGGAAACCGTGCAGGCTGGGTTATTTCCAACGATTTTTGCTCAGAAGCGTACCATTGTACGAGTATAGGTTTTTCCTCGCAAACTTTCCGCGCTGGACGACAAAAGACTAAAATATGGTTGGTCGGCGTTCGGAAGGATCTGAAGAGAGGGAGAATATTCCGTGGTTTCGGGAATATGATTCGTTTTCGGAATTACGAGAGTGGGAAGGCGAGCCTTGCTGGGAAGCCAGTGGTGGAGAGACGAGGTCTTCCATTGTCAGCGCCCATGTATCAGCTTTGTTGGTAAGGACGGACTTGCTGTCTTTGCTCTCAGGAGAGTTCATAGTTAGAACAGATAGGCACTGTACTGTTGCGAACCTATACGATTCTGGACTTCACCTCCGGGTTGGAAGTCGTCGTTGAGAACGCAGCGTTCAGTAATTGATAGCACTTCTTCTGCCTATGCTTATGTTGAGACGTTATCTGAACTCCATCCTTGTGGTTGGGACTTCGCGTTCCTTGTCTGTAGAACATAGAGAGGAGAAGACAGTATCAGAGTATATTAGTCAGAGGATCACCTTCTGCCGTCCTAGTGTTTGAAAGAGTTAATTTGTGGCTGGAGTTCTTCCATCGTCGCAGACGAGTACGAGAACCATCACTTCGACGCACCGGACGCAGTACATACGGTGATATCGCAAATTGCTTCGGCTTATTAGGGCTATCAAAGCTAAACAGCTGTGATCACGTTAGTTTATTTCCACTGAGGTTCCACACCACCGTAGATCATCTTTACAAGTAGTGTCTTCTAGTGTTTGGTACGTAGATGACGTCAGTCATTTCGCGTTATTGATATTAGACCGCACAGTCATAATAAGGGGCAGAGTTGGGCAATTAATAAATAATTTTAGTTAGGAAATATAGAAAATTGTACTTAAAGGGTTGATTTTAATCTATAATAAATATATATTGAACAACAACGTTTATCATTTAGTAGTATTAGTTGCCTTCATCATTCATTTATGTTTAGACTGTAATTTATTTGTAAAAAAAAGTATTAATAGATCCTAAGATCTGCTTCAGGGGGTAGTCAGACAGGGCCAAATAATCATTTTAGCGTTTATTATTTTCCGTTGCGCACATTCATTTTTACACCCGCCCGGAGTAGCATCTTAGAACTAACAAGCGTTTAGTTGGTTAACCACCAGAAACTCGAGTAGGAATGGGAGGCCAGCATCTTCTAAGACAATATCTTGCTGGTCGTCATTCACAAGAATTAGTGTTCAAAAATGAAAATCAAGCAACGCCGAAAAACGCAGAGCTCACAGTTGTCCTTTTGGGAAGCGTTCTCACTTTTTCACTCCTGCAGTTTCAGACCTTCACATCCAGTCTTCCTCAAAACTTCTGCTCCTCGTGGGGGAGAGATTCTCATCTGGTTAAGTCATACTTAGGCGCAGGCGGAGGCGAGTTCTGGGTACTGAGCCAGTAAGTGATTTCGCAATCACTTCAGCTGCCATTTTCAGTTTCCAAGAATGGTGAGACAGATACAACAGCGAAGCGAACTGTAGGGAAAGGCGAAGTTTTCGTGACGATATTCAGTATTTCCGAACTTCATATTGAAGACGCGTTAACATTTATTAGTTCAACATGCTTTCAACTCTGGCAATAGACGCACACACATATGCTTCCGTAGCACTTCCTGTATCTATGTATTACGCTACGGCAATAACGGTAAGACATTCAGATACGCGTTTACTTTGAATTACCATCGCAGATCCTTATCCAAGGTTGCCAAGACATTAGCGTGCTGATTACAGTTATTGTGAAATTCGTTTCTTATGAAATTTGATTACATGCGAGTAATAAACTGAGTTCACTGAGATCATTGCTAGATACGGATGCATTCCTTAGTCTTTGGTTTGATGAGTTGTAAGTAGGCTGTTTAGGGTTTTTTATTGGTAACGCCACCTCTGTATGAAAATCACTGGCTGTGCTGTGTGCAGTCTGTGGCTGCTTTGCATTGTTGTAATACTCGCCATTGTAGTGTTAGGCAGCTGGCTGTGAACAGCGTGTAGCGTTGGCAGTTGGAGGTGAGCCGCCAGCAGTGGTGGATGTGGGGAGAGAGATGGCGGAGTTTTGTAATTCGTCATGAACTGATATATATATGATGATATCAAGGTAAATACATTGTTTGTTCTCTATTAATATCTTTCATTTGCTAACTATCCCTATCAGTAGTTAGTGCCTTCCATAGTTTGAATCTTTTATTTAGCTGGCAGTAGTGGCGCTGGCTGTATTGCAGTAGTGGGAGTAACCAAGATTTTTGTGAGGTAAGTGATTTGTGAAAAGTACAGGTTAATGTTAGTCAGGGCCATTCTCTTGTAGAGATTATTGAAAGTCAGATTGCGTTGCGCTAAAAAATATTGTGTGTCAGTTTAAGCACAGTCCTGTATAATTGTTCAAAGGGGACGTTTCATATGGCGACCCTGCCAGGATACCTCACTGGAATCTTCTGATTTTTTCCTTGTAGTTTGTGTAATTAGTGTAGCTTTTGTTTATTGCTAGTGCGTAATCATAGAGAGAATTTCCTTTGTAATTGTAGTTTTTCATTGTTGTACAGTAAAACAGTTGTGACATGCTTGTAGATTTGCACCAAGTATTTCGCAGCTGCAATTAACTAGATATTATTTTCAGTGCTATGTTAATGTGTTCCCCTATTTTTGCTCTTCAAATTGTGTTTTTCTGTGTTGTCGTGTGAAATATTGTGACAATAATGGCGTGTGAAAAACGTAACACTAGGCTCCAAAGTAAATTGAGAAATGACAGTGAAGACGAAAGCAGTGTGTTAGCGCCACCGTGTAATGAATTAACTAATATTCAAAGTAGTAATTTCGTAATTGTGAATAGGGAAATGGGGCGGGCGGCAAACAATGGTGTAGACAGTGAAACAATTAGAGAACAGGGAAGCATTATCGATCGATCGGTCGGCAACAGCTCGCCTCAGGAATCCGAAATGACAGGAAACAATCTCGCAAATACTGTAGATTCAGGATTTGGGGCCTCACCGTTTTCTCAAATAAGTCAAGACACATTTTCTGCTTGTCAAAATGTGAATGTTGCCGGTGCAACTTCACTGCCGAAAAGCACTGAGGAACGTGTTTCAGACACCAGTGCATTGTTATTACAGGTAATGCAACAAATGGGACAAAGGCTACAAAAGTTAGACACAACGCTTGAACAAAATCAGAAACAAATGAAACAAAATCAGAGACAAACACAGCAACAGTTAGACACAATGGAACAAAATCTTCACACCACGCTTGAACAAACACCTGAAGATTTGACTACTGAGTTACATAAAATCGAATCGAAATGTCAAACAGTCTGTAACGACGTAAAAACACAAATTTGTGAGCATTTTCAACCTATTTTTTCGCGGCACGAAAATGCATTACAGAATCACGAAGCAGCCATAAAAGAACTGCAAACTATTGTTCATGAAAATCATGAGACCTTGCAAGCTAAATATGACTCAGTTGCATCTACCGATGCGGTTACGCAACTTGCAAAATCTCAGGAAAACTTAAAGGACACAGTAGATACTCTGAAACTTGGTTCAGAAAAACACACTGAGGAAATAAGTACACTATCGGAGAAAGTAGCCGAACTTTCGGATCAGTTCACTAATTTATCTACGAAGGTAGATGATAATCTGAATGACACAAAACCGGTAGTCTTTAATGACACAGAAGAGAGCGAACAAATTAGGAAACAAACAAAATCTGAATCAACACCAAAGAGAAATCCGGGAAGTACAAGATCAGCTGACACAGGTAATACAAGAATTACGTATTTCAGATGACACTCGCGCTCCAACACGGGAAGAGGGACTTAGAAATACGGAAATGACGCAAAATAATAACACAGGGCACATCGGAAGTTATGAAAGAAATTGGCAATGTGCACCGAATTTTGAGATGGAACGGCCGACACGACCTAACAATGACCGATATGCGACTCGCCGACATGATGATTTTGACTATAAGCTGTTCATTACTACACGTAAATTTAAAACATTTAAGAATTCTGCCAACGACATTCATCCACAAGCCTGGCTCCATCAATTCTCTCATTGTTTTCCTCCCAACTGGTCGTTAGAACACAGATTAGAATTTATGTGTGGCTACTTAGAGAATGAACCAGCTGTAAGAATGCGATCGGTCATTCACGATTGCCACAGTGAAGGAGAATTTTACCATGCCTTCCTCTCAGCATATTGGTCTCAAGCCACACAAGACCGAGTAAAACATGGCTTCATAATGATGAAACATTTCGAACAATCTGAATTCTCCAGTCTTGTGAAATATTTTGAAGACATGTTGCACAAAAATCAGTACCTGTCAAACCCATACAGCCCCTCAGAACTCATCCGCATTTGCTTAATCAAATTACCTGAACATTTACGACATATTATTTTAGCAGGACGTTGCAAAGACGACATTGAAGCTTTTCAGGGACTGTTACAAGAACTGGAAATTGACACTGACAATCGTGGAACGCGAGAACAGGAACACAACAATTACAGGTCACATCTGTCACAATTCCGCGATGACAGAAATAATACACGACAAGGCTATTCTTATAACGTAAATCGTGACCAAAACAGACACCACCCGTATGACCACCGTTGGCAGAGTAGTAATAATTACAGGGAAAGATCACCTCTCCGCGGTAATGACTATTACAGAGACAATCAGAGAAACAGACAATATGGGAACCAAAATAATTAATATTACGGGAGACAGAATAACTTCAGACGCAACGGTCCAGCGCACAGTTACGATTCAGGGAGAAATTCTCCACCACTTAACCGACAAGAAAGAAACTACAGGAACTACCAACATGACGACAGACGATGTGATCGTAACGACAGACCTGAATTGCATCAGAACTGGCGGGATTTAAACAGGGCAGGGCCCTCTCGTCACGGTGAATTTGTAGAAGTTAGGTCTCCTAATCCCAATAATGGCGCGCGCCAATAAAGAGACAGACAATGACTCGCACAAGCAGGCAGCCGCGTGCGCCCGCTGGCTCCGAGAAAAATAACATAGACGCTAACCTTGAGAAAAATTCCAGTATTCTTTACCGACGTATACCACATGATAATTGCGTTAAAGTTGAAACTCTGCGTACTAGGAAGAGTAAAGGTTTACACCACATTTCACATGTAAAACCGTTTGTTGGGAAATAATCTGCTTTTTAACTTTGTCTTTGCCATATAACTTTTCACTTTACATTGCTAGTAGGCTTTGTCAGACTTAAGAATCTGTTAACATACAACAATTTTTGAAGTCAAATATCCAGTCTAGAACCTAGGGAACATTTTTAAACAGAAATTACGAATGCATTGTTATTGTGAACAGACGACACAGTGTTATTGTGTGTGTGCATTCTTGCTTGTTTGTTGCACGATTACGTAACGACTATAAGGCTCACATAGTTAGAACATTTACCAGTACTGTTAATGAGATTTTAATGCTACATTTTGGTTTATTTGAAAATACATTCTGAAATTAAAGTGCTTTCTGAGAGATACCAGATGACACAGTGGTTAGTTTATGTGACAGCTACACGACTATATCACGACGCTACTAATGAGTGACAATTTACAATGTTGCTTTTGCGGTGTATCTGTTTTATATCTGCACAGTTTTCTGAATTCTTCTGGAAAGAAAAACTTGTTTTAGTAGTAACTTTTGTGGTATAGCAACAATGAGACAGCCTTTTTCGTGGCACAACAATACGTTACTGTACAGTACTTTCTTAATCACGCCAATAAGCGTAATAACTACGATATCTATACACAAAGCATTTCACTTTTGTTTATCATGAGGTAAGTACATTGACTTCTGCAGAACTTAGCTTTCGGAGGACGATAACTACGACACTTCCACAGAATTATCTTACAGAAAGACGCACATTTAGCGCTACAGGACACGCATTTGAGAAATTAATTTTGTACTTATGCCATTTATTTTTCAAGATTTTTGAATTACAAAGAAAGTTTTCCATGATACATTTCATTCCATTGCTGTAATCTGTAACACCTGAGGGTATAATTACATTAATCCTCAGGGGGGTACACGCTTACTTTGTGTACCATGTGTGTGGCAACCACAAGGAACCCTAGCTAATGTGGTATTTGCTTATACAACTTTACACATCGGTACCATATTTCTCTAACACACAAATTACACAGCTATCTGATTATTTACCTGAGAGAAACAAACATTTTTTTTACTATATTAGTGACAGATGGTTACGTAATTACACAGTTGAATAATTTCACACTTATGAAATTGTATTTTGTCAGTACTTTGTGAACTCTTCATATTTTTTCGGAGCCATTGTGGTACTATGAGAGCTTTGAATGATGTATTTGGTATGGGATCATGATTTTAAAGTACATTTGAGGTAGATGACACTTTTGACATGAGCAGAGAATTTTTTTTTGGTTTTGAAATTATTGGAGGAAGCTACGACGATTTTGAGATTTGACTGAGGTGTTATGATGTTATTTTTACGACGACGATGTGTATTATGCTGTTGCGGTATGTTTATGATCAATAAGATGATGCTATATAAGGAATGTGATTACGTGTTTATATGTATATGAATAATGAATAGAAGGTAGGGACTCTGACTGGTGAAAAAGGATGTTGTAAACCGAGAATCGTACTTTAAGAGTTATGAAATGTGTGTAAATGCGTGAATGTATCACAATGCCGGCGAAAATTTTTTGGACACTGTTATATTCATACGATTTTGTTTCTACAGATTTGTAACGCAAATTCTTGACCTATGAAATTTTTATATGAGACTGTCGCTGTAGCGAAAACTGCTGTCGTAAATATTTCGTTAAGAAAGGTAAGTGACCGTGAAGTAATTCGTTGTGAGCGGCCAGGTGTGTCAGACGCCTGGAGAAAAGGCCATTATTGCGAGCCCTTTTCAGCGGCACAGGTAGAAAAAAAAAAGGGAGGCCATTATCCTCGCTATTGACATTCCTTTGTAGAGAGCATCGCAAAAACGACACGGTCGAACTTGAAAACATATGTTGACACTGTGGAGCTCTTAATTTATGATATTTACAGAAATGCCTAATGAAATGACGAGAAATATTTTTACATCTGCACACCTGATTATGACAAGCGTCTTTCTACGAGAGTTGAGAGATTTTCTGTACTACCTTATGAAATGCCCTATGGCTAATGAATGATGTTTCATGCCTTCCTTTGTACATATTTACTCATTTTGTTTAATATCTAGTTTCTAGCTGCATTGCAGCATTGGTTAAAACAAAATTTTATAGATGTACTAATATAAATATGTTCTGTCTACAGATCGAGTAAATAATAATTTTTTCGAAAAAAAATGAGGGAGCACAAAAAGACATTTACCTTCACAGGAACTGCAATCATAGTTTTCTTTTCAAGTAATTGTTAATTTCTTTTGTAGAATAAATTGTGATGCATCACTCTAGTGTTAAGATGTGACATAGGTATTAGACATGGCCATTTTTAGTGTAATACTTTTTCTGCTTGAACTTTGTCATGTTTAGGTATAAGTTATGCTGTTTGCCAGGCATAGTGCTACTGAATTTTAATTTGTGTTACTCTGCTAAGCCAGATTTATTTTTCTTGTTTGCTGCACATTGCCTTATATTAGTCGTAATATTGCAATTGCTTCGCTAATTTCTAAAATGCTGCTTCCTTTGCAAATCTGCACCTTTTTGTCATTGCTGTTTGCGTTAGTTGTTTTATGTGCTGCTGCATTGCCTCGTCCCTTAGTTTAGCATCTGAGCTCAGTAGATTTAAGTTAGCTTAAGAGGGGGTAGACTATATAAGTAACAAGTTGTGATGAATAGGGAAAGAATGCTTTGAAAGTTATATGAAAACGATTTGGGCCTAAATGAGTATTGTACAATGAGCCATATTTATTTTGAAAGAAATATGGTTAGAATACAGAAAAGAGGTACAGATAGGACTTTTTGGGAATAATGATGAACGAAGGGAGATCTCCAAGAACAAAAAAGGTTTTGTTCGCAAAATACTGCAGTACCAAAAGTTACACTGAAAACGAACCCTGTCCTTTCCATTGTGTTATCCCCCTATGTGTTTGTGTACCCTTGTGTATTTGTTTTCTTCCTGTCTCTGTGTACTGTTTCATAGAATTTTTTTCTCTTCTAATACTAAGCTACATTCACTATGATGAGGAATACTGTTATCATCAAATATAATTTGCATTAATAATATGTTATTTTCTTTGTAAAGATGTTTAGACATTATTTATTCTGTTTTGTTTTAATGCTCATGTGTAAAGTTGATGTTTCAAAAGTTATTCTGATCTTTTTTGTAAAGCCTGTATTACAAATGTTCTCTGTATTGTTATGATCTTTAATGATGTATTGCGTACCTTTGTAATTGTATTCTTATGTTATATAATTGTATAGACACCAGTTCGTCAAATTAAGTATCATTTTACTGCACACGTTTTTGTTGGTCATAGTATATGGACAATATGTGAGAAGTAGGGACTGTTAGTGTTTGCACGTGTGTTAATAATTCAGCAAGGGACTGGATAACAGCATTGCTGGTTCTAAGGACATTTAAAAAAAAAATTTGTGAGTGCACGAGTGGTGGTTTATGGACTTGCTATATTGTCCGCAAGACTCTTCAATGGTGATTGTGCACCTGCACAGTCACAACAGATGGCTGCTGGCCATTTCTACAAGGACTACAGTGGGTCTACACCTTTGATGACTCACCAGTACCATTATTTCTACAAGGACTGCAGTGGGTCTGCGCCTCTGGTGGCCCACCAATACCGTAATCTCTACCAGGACTACAGTGGGTCTGCTCTGTGATGACCTAACTACCAATATTCTTCAAAACGTCGACTGACTCTGCTGTGGGTTTACTCTGTTGTGGCCCATTACCTGTCAGCATGTCAAAAGTCAGCACTGTCTTTCCGTTGGAAGGACAACACTACTTCTTCAAGACTGCATGGAAATCCACTACTTCTGTGTGCAATTTCTTTTACTAATGAGACTGTGAAAAAAAAACTGTAATTACTATTATGATGAATGATCAGGACTGTCTTTATTGACTGTGAGAAAATTTTAGCTTTTGACCAACATTGTATCAATAAGTGTGTGCATTTATTTCTTTGTTATTGTAATTACGATTATGAAAAATTTTAACAAATATGTATTGGCCAGTGCCCAAAAAAATTTGTAAAATTTTTTGTGGGTAGCATGGGGGCTATGTAAGTAGGCTGTTTAGGTTTTTTTATTGGTAACGCCACCTCTGTATGAAAATCACTGGCTGTGCTGTGTGCAGTCTGTGGCTGCTTTGCATTGTTGTAATACTCGCCATTGTAGTGTTAGGCAGCTGGCTGTAACAGCGCGTAGCGTTGGCAGTTGGAGGTGAGCCGCCAGCAGTGGTGGATGTGGGGAGAGAGATGGCGGAGTTTTGTAATTTGTCATGAACTGATATATATATATGATGATATCAAGGTAAATACATTGTTTGTTCTCTATTAATATCTTTCATTTGCTAACTATCCCTATCAGTAGTTAGTGCCTTCCATAGTTTGAATCTTTTATTTAGCTGGCAGTAGTGGCGCTGGCTGTATTGCAGTAGTGGGAGTAACCAAGATTTTTGTGTGGTAAGTGATTTGTGAAAAGTACAGGTTAATGTTAGTCAGGGCCATTCTCTTGTAGAGATTATTGAAAGTCAGATTGCGTTGCGCTAAAAAATATTGTGTGTCAGTTTAAGCACAGTCCTGTATAATTGTTCAAAGGGGACGTTTCAGAGTGATGATTTCCTGCTATCAAATATTACAGGGCGGAATTAATCTATTTAATTAAAGTACCCATTTAAAAAAATCTACCAAATCGACAGGTAAGGGCTACGAACGGGATACGCTTACACGAGCGGCTTCTCGTAAGCCACAGATTTCTGAATTTCTGTAGTAAACGCTAAGCGACGCCTGAAATGGTGTAAAAAGTCACCGGACAGTCGATGACTGGAAAAGAGTGATCTGCAGTGAGAAATTCGCGCCATACCCTGTGGCAATTCGATGGAGAGGTTTGGCTGTCACATGCGTGGAGGGTGTTTCCTGCCATCGTGTACATGCCAAGAGTGAAATACGGAGGAAACGGTGTTACGGTACAGGGGTGTTTCTCGTGGTTAGGGCGTGGTCCCATTACCGCGCTTAAAAAAACGCTAAATGTGGAAGGATATGAATACATTTTACAGAACTGTGCAACTACATAAGATAGAATAACAGATAAGAAATGATGATTGTATCAGCATGATAAGGCACCCGATTATAAAGCAGCATCTTTGAGGCAATGGTTTGTGGAAGTAATGTTTCTGAAACGAACTGACGTACCCAAACTCCCGATCTCTGGGTTGAGTTAGAACGTTGATTTCGCTCCAGATCTCGGCGTTCATCATTCCCTTTATCTGGTTTCGCTTCCTGAGACAGAATGGGCTACCACTCCTGCACAGACGGTCAGATACTACAGTGAAAGTGTTCCTAGCAGAGCTGAAGCTGTCATAATGGCGAAGGACGCACAGATCCCATCTTAATGTCCATTGATAGGCGTCCAGATAATTCCGAACAGATAGTGTATATATTACTATGTACTATTCATGTGCCACATATGTTGTTATCAGCGGAAAAATGGTGCTGTCGGAGTACAAAGAGTGCTTATTTAGAAGACTCTGACTGAAAAGTGGGGTACTACTGTCTCATTCTATCTCTCTCAAGACTCCTTTTAAAATTTTCACTAAAATTTTGACATGAGAACACATTCGCGCTTTTTTTAAACATGCAACTCACCTCTAACTCCTGCAAGCTTACCTGACTTAATTCACTCACACTCACTAGTCCATCACGTACGTCGCTCATACCCACCCATTCCTAGCTGCCCCTTTCTCACTCTCATTCAGCCCAACTCTTCGACATTATCTATTTTTGTCTCTCTGTCTTGTCTTCTGTGTCACAACCACAGTCCCCTTCGTTCTGTCCTGCTAACACTGTTTGCTCTCACTGTCACTATTTCCCTCTCCTCTTGCTCTCACTTACTGCCACTGTCTCATTCGTCCCCCCCCCCCCCCCCTCCCCCGCTCCCACAACCACTGTCACTCTGTCTCTCTCTCTCTCTCTCTATTCTTCGTTGTCATTGTCATAAAGTATGTCTCTCATTATCACTGGCTCTCACCACTTCTATATTCTCCTTCTCTTTATTCCTCCCACCATGGCTGCCTCCTTTACTCTTTTTCTAGTGTTCTGTCACTCTCAACTGTTCCACTGTCACTGCGTCCCCCCTCTTTCTCTCACATTGCTTTGTCTCCTTTGCTCTGGCTATAGCACAAGAACTGTCTACTACCTCCCAGGAATTGTTACTTTTCCGTCTCTTTCCCACTGCCAGTGTCTTCTTCTCTATCAGCATAAGAAAGCGCGGATATGTTCGCATGTCAAAATGTTTGAGAAATTTGTTAAAGGTGCTGAGGAAGGCATAATGAGGCCGCTGGCAGCCCACTTTTCAGCCAAAGTTTTTTTTAAATAAACAGGAACATATTCGCATTTTTTGTGCACCGATAGCAGCATTTTTCCATTGGTTCCCTTCTTTTTCCTGCTGCAGCAGGACATGGAACTCACACGAAAAGAAATGTATTGATCAGTAAAATTTAGATAGTCTACTTATGTGAAATTTAAATAACGCAAAACTAATTTTACACCTCAGACCGAATTTTATGCGCAAAAAAAAGCATGTGCTTCAGTACTATAATACGGAGATCGCATATGATAACGGAGAAACTCTACAGCATATTTCTCCGTGCTACGTCACTTTATAAACTACAACTTTGAACTTCTGTGCCTTGGAAACGGATGAAGATATGAAGAAAATTTTCAAGATTATTCGAGATCGGTATCATAGGAATATGTCGTAAAAATTACACGCATTCGCTGTCTCGGAATCCGCGGCTGAGTTTTGGTACCCAAAAACAAGTTTTCGAGATGTTTCTGTATAGTGGATAAGCATTTTTGAAAACTGTGAGATGGCTCTTCTAGGTAAATGACTAGAGAATATACCGTTAAAATTTGAGCAATTTCCTGCGGTTATTTACTATTTCGATTTCGCTTCATACCGGATTTTACGTGGAAAAGTAGAAAAAAATGGTTCAAATGGCTCTGAGCACTATGGGACTTAACTTCTGAGGTCATCAGTTCCCTAGAACTTAGAACTACTTAAACCTAACTAACCTAGGACATCACACATATCCATATCCGAGGCAGGATTCGAACCTGCGACCGTAGAGGTCGCGCGGTTCCACACTGTAGCGCCTAGAACCGCTCGGCCACTCCGGCCGGCCTGAAAAGTAGAGTGACTTTGAACTTCTGAATCTTAGAAACGGACAAATACATCAAGAAAAGTTTCAACATTATTAGAGATCGTGGCCTTAGGAATCTAGCATGAAAATTTCAGCCATTTTCTGTGCATAGACACTTAGAATCCTCAGCTGGGTTTTGCACCTCTGGTGACCGCGAAAATATAGTAAACAAAATCCTTTTTGTAGGGTTTTCGAAGGAACCGCCCATGAATTAATGGTTCCTCCATCAGTCATATCAAGTCCACCATAAACCACATTAATTCAAAAAGAGGCAACTGATTTGGTCCATTTGTCTAGGCAGCAAGAAGTGATTAGTATTCGTACTTTGACCCTGTACTGCAGGATAGTGACACTAAGACGATCCTTCTATTGGGTGTACAAATGGTTCCTAGCCCAAGGGCCATCCAAAATAAGTGATAGTATCTTCTTATCACCAACAGAACCTGAGGTATGAGCACTGGAAATTCCCGTTTCCATGCGCGGCGTTTTGGAACATATTAGTTACGTATGCTGTCGCATGTATATCGATGATTACTAAACCCCTTAGCATTTTATTACTCCTATTATTACTTGACCACGCATTACCAGTACTGTATTGTTAACTCAATAAGGAGGTCTCGTTAGATGTAAGATATGACACAAAGACCACTTAAAACAAATACGCTAATAAAGAAAATAATTAATATTCCAGTAACCACATCATTACATAGTGCTACATACGATGATCATAACAAATTGTGAAAGGACATACAGAGCACATAGTAGCTGGTATCAAATCATAGCAATAAATCGTAATAATTTGCAACAAACATTATTCTTTTAGATTATCGAGAAAACAAAAGGTAAAGATTTGCAGAAGTACAGTACATTAACTTGTGCTTAAGTGAGATTAGGACATAATTCTCTTATGGCTATACGCTAGTTTCCACAGGGCAACACTACACCTGACAGCCCAAGGGATGTTATAGAAGCTCTCTCCGCGGGAGTACATTCAACTGTAAATGCAGGTAACAATCTCCTAAAGAGTGGTAAAAATCTCCGAAAGGGCCTATGACACTTCCGTAGCTTGCCATATTTTCTGATGCTAAGACACTGATGATGTTAGAGTGGAGCTTATTTGGCATCTTGCTTACTATTTTGCACTCTATGCCTGTTGATAGCTCACACCTTCTGGAATAGAAGAAAGAGGAAGATTAAGGTTTTACGTCCTGTCGATGAATAGGTCATTACAGATGCAGCAAAAGCTCGGATGGGGAAAGATGAGGAAGGAAATTGTGGGAGTGTGCTACTCTAAGGTACAAGCCCAAAATTTACCAAATTCGATTTATGGGAATCAGGTGAAGCCTGAATCAGGATTAGAACCACCATTCTTTGAATACTAGTCCAGTGTCTTAGCCACTGTCCCACCCCCATCGATTTGAACGCTATTTAGCATGAACAAGTTGAAATGTCTGACGGATGTCTTGTGGACGCGACTTTGGAAGATTTCATTATACACTGCTGGCCATTAAAATTGCTACACGAAGAAGAAATTAAGATGATAAACGAGTATTCATTGGACAAATATATTATACTAGAACTGACATGTGATTACATTTTCACGCAATTTGGGCGCATAGTTCCTGAGAAATCACTACCCAGAACAACCACCTCCTGCCGTAATAACGGCCTTGATGCGCCTGGGCATTGAGTCAAATGGATGGCGTGTACAGGTACAGCTGCCCATGCAGCTTCAACACGATACCACAGTTCATCAAGAGTAGTGACTGGCGTATTGTGACGAGCCAGTTGCTCGGCCACCATTGACCAGACGTTTCCAACTGGTGAGAGATCTGGAGAATGTGCTGGCCAGGGGAGCAGTCGAACATTTTCTGTATCCAGAAAGACCCGTACAGGACCTGCAACATGTGGTCGTGCATTATCCTGCTGAAATGTAGGGTTTCGCAGGGATCGAATGAAGGGTAGAGCCACGGGTGGTAACACATTTGATATGTAACTTCCACTTTTCAAAGTGCCGTCAATGCGAACAAGAGGTGACTGAGACGTGTAACCAATGGCACCCCATACCATCACGCCGGGTGATACGCCAATATGCCGATGACGAATACATGCTTCCAATGTGCGCTCAGCGCGATGTCGCCCAACACGGATGCGACCATCATGATGCTGTAAACAGAACCTGGATTCATCAGAAAAAATGATGTTTTGCACATTCGTGCACCCAGGTTCGTCGTTGAGTATACCATCGCTGGCGCACCTGTCTGTGATGTAGCGTCAAGGGTAACTGCAGCCATGGTCTCCTAGCTCTTATCTTTTATGTTGCAAACTAACATGTCAAGCTCTTGACGCTGGTGTTATCAGTGACCAGACGTTTTCAATTGATGAGAGATCTGGAGAATCTGCTGGCCAGGGCAGCAATCGAACATTTTCTCTATGCAGAAAGTCTCGTACAGGACCTGCAACATGCGGTCGTGCATTATCCTGTTGTAATGTAGGGTTTCGCAGGGATCGAGTGAAGGGTAGAGGCACGGGTCGTAACACATCTGAAATGTAACGTCCACTGTTCAAAGTGCCGTCAATGCGAACAAGAGGTGACTGAGACGTGTAACCATGGCACCCCATACCATCACGCCGGCTGATACGCCAGTATCGCGATGACGAATACCAGTGTGCGTTCACCGCGATGTCGCCAAACACGGATGCGACCAACATGATGTTGTAAACAGAACTTGGGGTCATCCGAAAAAATGACGTTTTGCCATTCGTGCACCAAGGTTCGTCGTTGAGTACACCATCGCAGGCGCTCCCGTCTGTAATCCAGCGTCAAGGGTAACCGCAGCCATGGTCTCCGAGCTGATAGTCCATGCTGCTGCTAACGTCGTCGAACTGTTCGTGCAGATGGTTGCTGTTTTGCAAACGTCTCCATCTGTTGACTCAGGGATCGAGACGTGGCTGCACGATCCGTTCGAGCCATGCTGATAAGAAGCCTTCATCTCGACTGCTAGTGATACCAGGCCGTTGGGATCCAGCATGGCCTCCTGAACCCACCGATTCCATATTCTGCTAACAGTCATTGCATCTCGACCAACGCGAGCAGCAATGTCGCGATACGATAAACCGCAATCGCGGTAGGCTACAAGCAATCGCGATAGGCTACAATCCGACCTTTATCAAAGTCGGAAACGTGATGTTACAGATTTCTCCTCCTTACACGAGGCATCTCAACAACGTTTCACCAGGCAACGCAGGTCAACTGCTGTGTGTGTATGAGAAATCGGTTGGAAACTTTCCGCATGGTGAAAGGTGGCTACACTGAGCCACAGCGCCAGAGATCGCTAGAGAGCATTGTTCCGCCGCCTCCACGGGCAGTCATTATTGAGATGTCGTAGTAGTCACTGCTTGGGGAGAGCTCGTAGTAGTCAGTTGGTGTTCAGATGTGCTAGTAGGGAGTGCTTGCTGAGATGTGATACTGAAAGGTTCTTGTTCAGATGTGGTAATAGCGAGGCGGTGTGGAGATATATTGTAATTATGAGAGTGATTTTGGTCAATATATGAAGGTAACGAAACTTGATTTATTTTTCATTATTTCCATGTTTTAAATAATGTGTCATTACAGGTTCAGTCAACAAAGCATCTGGCTTGGGTTCTTGGATTAGAGTGTAATTGTGGTTCTCTTGAGTAATTATGGTATTTGTATTTTCTTTAATTAATTCAGTATAATGTTATTTAAAAATTGTTGTGTTGTTGAAGAAGAACCGTGCCAGATGCGTACGTTGAGTCACACTCCCACACACAGAACAGTTACTCTTGTGCTTGTTGTTGCGTTGGTTTTATAGTTGCTGGGGGCTTAATTAATTAACTGTGTTAATGAAAATTTCCATTTCATTCTTTGTTATTGTTCTAAGCAGTCAGATTGCGTAACAATAACAGTGAGGGCCAACCGTTACGAGACTTCGTAATCGGACAGACAGCTACTAAAGCAAAAAAAAAAAAAAAAAAAATTAAAATTATTTGCATTAATATTTTTATTAAGCCCCCATGCACGTGGCGTCCACTGCTTCGGATCGTCCCTTGGAATTCTTCTGATTGTAGAAATAGTAGACAGTAGGATTGTTGTAGTAATTTGTAGTTAGTAATTGTAGTCTATATTGCATGTGTAGATTTGGTAATTAGCATTCTTCTAATGGTATTTTTCAAAATTTAATTTTTATTGCCTTGTATACGCGTTTGACAATTTAATGCAATTATTTCAATTGTTCGTTAATCGTGTTTGAGGGAAGCATTTCGTGTGAAGGGTATTGTTGGAGATAAAGAGTCATTGTGTGTAATTTTCATATAGTGACGAGTTTTGTATATTTTGTAAATGATTACGCGATCAATGAAAAAGGCAAAAATGATGAATAGTGAGAATGACGAAATTGTTGACATGGCGAACTCGCCAACACAGGAGAACAGTATGTTGAATAATGAAGTGGAAATCAATTTAATAAGTCGGGAAAGTAGTCCGGAACCATTTCAAAATTTTTCTCAATCAGAAAATTCACAGAATACGAGATTAACGATAGAAAATTCTGGAATAGCATCAAACACAGATAGCTTTACAGCTATGACGAATGAAACTGGTTTTGCGGGAAATGTTAGGGGCGAAAGGAATTGCGAACAAGCTAATATGGAGCAGTTGATGGGTGCAATATTAAATTTGGGATCACAAATAGGAACAATTAAAACACAGATGGGAACAATGGAAACACGGTTAGACTCACTGGGATCACAGTTACGGTCTGAATTAAAAACAGATAGGGGAACAATGGAAACACGGTTAGACTCACTGGGATCACAGTTGGGATCACAAATAGGCACAATTAAAACAGAGATGGAAACAATGGAAACACGGTTAGATTCACGAATAGGGACATGTTTCAAAAATATGAAAGATGAATTAAAGAAAGAAATCAGAGAAGAAGTACAACCGATTTTGAATGCTCACAATAATAGATTAATTGCAGTAGAGATTAGACAAAGGGAACAGGATAGAGAACAGGAGGAGAGAGATCGCGTGATAGTACAGAAATTTTCAGAGTTAAATTTACAACGTGCACACGATAAGGAAGAAATATTTGAGAGAATCGAGGAATCCGTACCAAATGACAGAATAAATAAACTAACACAACAATATGAACAGTTAACTACCAAATGTGTTAATACTGAAACCCGAGTCGCGACACTTACGGAAGACGTAAATAGACAGAAAGAACAAATAGGTGATTTATCGGAAAGAGTTGAGGAGATTTCAGATAAATTGACAAGTCTTAGTTTAAATGGGGATAGAGATTCAGATGATACAGCTCCATTACCATTTGCAGAAACCGAAGAGTACCAGAACATAAATAAGCATGTTGAAAATCAGGGAAAATTTAATGAACGCGTTAAAAGGGAATTTGAGGCATTACAAAAGCAAGACAAATATATTGAAAGCGAAATCGTAGGAAAAGACAGCAGACGAATTTTAGTATCACAGATAGCAGAGGGCTTTGAAGAAAGTAATTTGTTTCATTTACGGGATGCAACAAGAGAGCGCCAGGCGCGGGAACTTGACAATAAGCGACATTGGGACTGGGACAGACGCGGTAGGTCTTTGTCGCCACGAGGCGGAAGCTTTGACTGTAAACACTTCTTGACTGTTCGGAAATTTAAGATCTTTTGCAATTCTAGAAATGACATACGTCCATGTTCATGGTTGGATCGATTTACGTGCGCACTTCCGCCAAATTTGCCATTAAGTCACAAACTGAAATTTATGTGCAGCTATTAAAGTCCTCAGGGGATTCACTATACTAAGTGAATATGTGCCGTAGCGCTCACAAGGCCCCGAGCTGTAGTGGTGCTATTTCCCTTTTAGTTTTCTGCACCGCTACCTACTCTTTCACTATTCTTTGCATCTATAAAAACAATTCTTCTACTATCCATCTATTTAGACAGTAGGTAAAGAATAACCGGATTTGACTGTTTTACCCAAAAGTGACTTTGGAAATTATTATTTGGACTTACTGTATCTTCAGCAGCATTCATTCGTAGCTTAAATGAAATTTTACCTGTTTATCTTCGTGACAATATTACTTCATATGTTGACGATATTCTTATTGCTAAACGTTCTTGGAGTGAGCACAACAAAATTTTGGATTCATTATTACGTATTCTTGCAAGAGTTGGCATTACAGAGAACTTGAAAAAATCTGAATTTGGTCGTTCTCAGGTAAAATTTCTCGGTCACATTATTTCTACAGACGGTATTCTTCCTGATCCAGAGAAACTAGACGCTATTCGTAATTATGCTGTTCCTACCACAAAACGTGCTGTTCGTAGTTTCCTTGGTGTCTGTAATTTTCTTAGACGCTTTGTTAGATTGGATGATTGGGCCACACCTCGTTTACATATTTCAGTTATGCGCACTTTGGTCCCAGAAAATGCTTTCATAAATTACGAGAAAATTGCTACTTCAGTAATATGGAAAAACGTATTCGATCTGTTCTTGCCAAATGCAAATTATGTCAAAAGGCTAAGCCGCCAACAGTTTCTCACAGAGCACCGTTGTTTCCTATCATTCCAGCGAAATTAAAGGAGATGGCTGCAGTCGATTTGTTCGGTCCAGTGGTTCGTTCTACTAATGGTTTTGCGTATATTTTCGTAGCAGTGGAATTAACATCAAAATATGTGTGTTTTACACCTTTACGCAAAGCAACAGCTCGTTCAGTATCTAATGCTTTCATCAAACATTTTCTTAAGGAAGTTGGTCATGTTGATAAGGTTATATCAGATAATGGATCACAGTTTCGCTCTAAAATTTGGCTTCGTACTCTACGGCGTCGGAAGATTAAACCAATTTTCATTTCACTTTTTCACCCTCAATCTAATGCTTCAGAGAGATGGATGAAGGAAATCAATAAATTGTGTCGTCTTTATTGTCATCAGAATCACAGAACGTGGGATCAGTATCTTCATCTTTTTCAAAACATTCTGAATGAACTTCCTAATGATTCAACTTCTTTACCGCCTACACTGATATTAAAGAATAAAGCACCGACAAATCGCATTTCTGAAATCGTTCCTTTTCCGCCTTCACGGAAACTGCGGCATTCTGAAGTTGTCAACCTGGCTCTACAAAATATTGCATCGGCGGCTGCTAGAAGAGAGAAATCAGCGAAACGTCCTGGTCGTTTAAAAATCTTGTCAGTTGGCCAGAAGGTGTTAATTAAGTCCCACCGTTTGTCTCATAAAGGAAAAGGCTTGTGTCGCAAATTTTTTCTGCTTTATAACGGTCCATATAGAGTTCGCAAAATTATACATGATAACACTGTTGAAGTAGAAACTCTTAAATCTCGACGCTCTAAGGGAATACATCACATATCTAACGTAAAAATTTTTGTGGAATGACATACTTGTGAGAAACCAACAGTTTACGTAAACATGGAGAGAGTACAAGGATACCGCGCTGTGTTTGGCGGCGGCACATACTCAAAGCAACAGTCAGTCTGCGCGCCGCACAAGGCAGTCGTTGACCGCAAACAATTACCTTCCTACGTCACGCGCCTACAGCTGATCGAGCGCTCAGTGCGAATGCACTGACAGACGTAAACAAATACACAGTCTAATTTCTCCGACTAAATTCTGTATAAAGCTATAAGGACTTCATAAATTATGTTATTAACGTTCAGTATTTTTCAGGATACGGTTGTATAAAGTATTTAAGACCTTCAGGTAAATTCTGTGCGTGTCCGACGTTAAGACGACTTGCTTTGGAGAAAATTTTCAGGAAGAAGGTCATTTCGAAGATGAAACTAATAAACTAAAAAGGGTAACTATTAATTGAGTTTATTTTTCAGGTAACATAATTTCACTTAGGTACGTACTTTAGACGTAATTTGCTGCTCGCGATTACGTGACTCATACTTTGTGCTAAATTTTATGTTCTATGAAATTACTTGTGAAGCGACGTGCTTGTGTACATTTACTGATTTTGACAATTATTGATTAATGAACAGTGTTATTACTTGCGTATATTATGCATCGCTTGGCTGCTATGCTTTTTCACTGACGTCATATTTTTTTTATTATGTGCCTGCTGTGCTTAGTTATTTAAATTATAATTGTCACCTGATTAATTGTGCTGATGTGGTTAGATATGTAAGTTATACTTTGTGATTTATCTGCTTGCGCCTTCATGTTTACTTATTAAGATTACATATGAAGATTTATTTGCTTATGGCGATGTGATTCTAATGACCTGTTTAGTAAGGCATGTTTGCTGCTGTGCGTATGGATTGCATATTTACACATTTCTGTTTTGTTGTCATAACTACTCTTCAATCTAGTATATAGAAATGCTGATATACTGTGTACAAATATAGAGTTTAGGTTACACTGTGGTATTAATTATAGATTGTTCACTTGGCAGAGCCTCGTTGTAGGGATTGTGCTGCATCCACTTGTTGACATTCTGTTCTCTACTGGTATATTTACTCGCTATTGCATGTTTTGCTTACGCTCAGTGCCTTATATATTTAAGATAAGAAACTGAACTGCTATAATTCGACGAACGACATTGGTACAAGAAAGTCATAGAAGTCACATGAGCTGAGGTTTTATGGAATCTGTATGAATTTATGCTACTAGGAAGGAAGCTAACGACATGACAGACCAAAACTAGGTTTAGACCATTGACAGTATTACACTGCATTTTTCGTGAGCAATTGAAATAGGAAGTGACACTTGACACAAGGAATACTCCACATGATTGCTTCTGCCATGATTCTTGAAGTGGTGTACACACTGTGAAATATTATGATTATTCACACTCCGTAATCGTACTTAATTACTGAGAGTTATTCGAACTAAGTCTGTTAGAGGTCATGTATGCATTTCTTTTATTTAATGATGGACAAGGAACCAAAATGTATCTTATAATTTATAATGAGTAGAAAATTTGGGTCAGATGGAATACACAGAGGTTGTGTGTGGACAATGTGTCTTCGGATTGTATGGGATGCTGAATTGAAGTTGCACTAGGATTTTATCTGTACTTGTTCGAGGAGACTGACTAGAGGAAAGAGTTGTTATGGAAGTGAAATGATATTGGTGCTGAGGTTTATATGTATCGACGTATTATTGAGGTATTGAGATTAGGTGAAGTAGATGATTATTGGAGTTTTCGTGGACAAAAGGTAAGATAAATGATATTGATGATCGACGTATTGAAAAGGTATTAGTGAAGTATTGAGATTAAGTTGATGATTATTGGAGTTTTGGTGGATAAGAGGTATAGTAAATGAGGAGCATATTTTTTTTTTGTTGGTCCATATGGAACAAGGAGGATAAAGATGGCAGACTAGAACACTCAAGTAGAAGGAAGATTGTCTACACACACACTTTGTCAAATCACTAAGCAGTATACATGAAGACAGGAAGTATTTGCATATCTTGGCTCACTGACAGTTGTTCAGCAACAGTACAATTTGATCTGGCTTGGCAAACATTGGTCTAGACATGATGACTATGACGTTGACTAACTATTATTGACTGTTATACATTGCTGCCACTACTACTTGATACACATAATGAACATAAAATTTCGACAGAATTGCATTTACACAGTTAACACTATTCAATTACACAGTAGCACTAATGTGGATGAAAGATGAGTGAGTGTGTTTTGTGTGTTTTCCTTTTATAATCCCAGAGAAGTGATCCCAACCTATCTCCTAAATATTATTTCACTTGTTTGTTGTGGCTTGCACTGACACCCATAAATATTATAGGTTAACTGTTATTGTGTACTGTAATAGTTAATGTGACAATTACCTGATATCATTTGTGTGTTTATTATGATTTGTATGTTTAGTGTAAGAGCATTGATAATAATTTGTTAAAGAAATTGTATGTGCATTCAAACTATTGTTCATGACTGAACTGTCTCAGTAGTTATGGTGAATAGTATGGACTGTTACTTGCACTTTTTCTACATGATTGGTGCCACAAGGACAGTTTAATTTCTGCTGATGAACTGTGTGATCAGTGATTGTAAAAAAAATTATGGACTGTTACTTGTACCTTTTCTACATGATTGGTGCCACTAGGACATGTTTAATTTCTGCTTATAAACTCTGATGAACAGTGTGATCAGTGACAGTGTATTTTATTGAACTGCTTCTGCTGAGAAATGTGACTTGTTGCTGTGCGTACCTGCTCAACATTGCTGGGTACCACTGATGGACTGTTTCTACTGAAAAGATGTCACCTGTTGCTGTGTGTACCTGCTCAACATTGCTGGGTACCACTGATGGACTGCTTCTACTGAAATGGTGTTACTTGTTGATGTCTGCACCTGCTCAACATTGCGGGGTACCACTGATGGACTGCTTCTACTGAAAAGATGTCACCTGTTGATGTCTGCACCTGCTCAACATTGCTGGGTGCCACTGATGGATTGCTTCTACTGAAATGAAGTCACCTGTTGCTATGTGCACCTGCTCAACATTGCTGGGTGCCACTGATGGACTGCTTCTACTGAAATGAAGTCACCTGTCGCTGTGTGCACCTGATCAACATTGCTGGTGCCACTAATGGACTGCTTCTACTGAAATGGTGTTACTTGTTGGTGTCTGCACCTATTCAACAGTACTGGGTGCCACTGATGGACTGTTTCTATTGAAAAAATGTTACTTGTGGTATTTGCACCTGTTGACCATTGCTGGGTGCTACTGCTGGAACTGTCAACTGCTTATTCTTGGGCTATGGAAAGCGTTTATGTGAATATTTGTATAAACTGATTTATTGTGTATTACTGTTTGTGAAAAGCTATGAGACTCTTACCTGCACATATTCGTCATTGCTGACGCTATTGATTGAACTGTTTAACCACATAATACTTGTGTAAACTTATGTAAAGTCACATGTATGAAAGAATTTGTATTGCTTACTGTATTTTATATATTAGGTTATTGAAAGGTCAGTGCAAAGCCAAAATTTTATCTAGTTATATGATATTTACGTATTAATATTATCTTTTATTTTTGTCTGTATTTTTTTGACGAATTTGGTGGTATTTTCACCACCAATGCTGGCAAAAATACCATCAAATTCTAGCCGTGGAGGAAGGGCATATGAAAGGTGGCTACACTGAGCCACAGCGCCAGAGATCGCTAGAGAGCATTGTTCCGCCGCCTCCACGGGCTGTCATTATTGAGATGTGCTAGAGGTCAGTGCTTGTCCAGGACTCGTAGTAGTCAGTTCGTGTTCAGATGTGCTAGTAAGGAGTGCTTGCTGAGATGTGATACTGAAAAGTTCTTGTTGAGATGTGGTAATAGCGAGTCGGTGTGGAGATATATTGTAATGATTAGAGTGATTTTGGTCAATATATGAAGGTAACGAAACTTGATTTATTTTTCATTATTTCCATGTTTTAAATAATGCGTCATTACAGGTTCAGTCAACAAAGCATCTGGCTTGTGTTCTTGTATTAGAGTGTAATTCTGGTTTTCTTGAGTAATTATGGTATTTTTATTTTCTTTAATTAATTCAGTATAAATGATATTTAAAATTTCTTGTGTTATTGAAGAAGAACCGTGCCAGATGCGTACGTTGAGTCATACTTCCACACACAGAACAGTTATACTTGTGCTTTGGTTTCGTAGGTTTTATAGTTGCTGGGGACTTAATTAATTAATTAATTGTGTTAATGAACATTTCCATTTCATTCCTTGTTATTGTTCTAAGCAGTCAGATTGCGTAATAATAATAGTCAGGGCCAACCGTTTACGAGACTTCGTAATCGGACAGACAGCTACTAAAGCAAAAATTAAAATTATTTGCATTATACATTTTTAATTAAGCCCCCATGCAATGGCTGTAACGGATCGTGCAGCCACGTCTCCTGTACAGGCCTTTCTGGATACAGAAAATGTTCGACTGCTGCCCTGGCCAGCCACATTCTCCAGATCTCTCATCAATTGAAAACGTCTGGTCAATGGTGGCCGAGCAACTGGCTCGTCACAATACGTCAGTCACTACTCTTGATGAAATGTGTTATCGTGTTGAAGCTGCATGGGCAGCTGTACCTGTACACACCATCCAAGCTCTGTTTGACTCAATGCCCAGGCGTATCAAGGCCGTTATTACGGCTAGAGGTGGTTGTTCTGGGTACTGATTTCTCAGGATCTATGCACCCAAATTGCGTGAAAATGTAATCACATGTCAGTTCTCGTATAATATATTTGTCCAATGAGTACCCGTTTATCATCTGCATTTCTTCTTGGTGTATCAATTGTAATGGCCTGTAGTGTAGGTTCAGTTTCTCGAAAATCCTGAATAAACACATACACTGATTATAAAATAAGTGTACGTGTTACACGCCCAACTTGTTAGTTGGACATTTCACTGATAACACCAGCGTCAAGAGCTTGACATGTTAGTTTGCAACATAAAAGATAAGAGCGTGGTTTACAGATTATCAACTGATAACCACAGCAGGGACAAGCAGAAAGGGTCATCGTCTGACAACCTCCCTGAGTTATAGCAGAGTAGGTGATGTGTGTCCTTAAATGGAGAAACAAATTTCTAATAACGAGACGGCAACGGAACCACGTCCAAGAATAGCCTCACGAGAGTTTCGCCAAGCGGACCTTGGACTGCGGGGTCGTGTGGTGACGTAACACCGTCGATGCGGGAACGGATAAGATAGCTGCTGGTTTCCAAAACACCCAGTGACAGATCTGTGGTGAAGCTTGTTCCACTCACGTCAGGTACACTGACAGCTATCTTCCGATAGCGAAGATACGATCATGCAGAATGTCTCTCCCAGAAGCTCCCTGGTTCGAATAATTTCTAACTGGCGAGTGCACTACACTCGCCGGTGAATCTACCTCTGAAATTAAATTAATGTTCGCTGTGCACCAAATGAGCTGTGAAACCTGCTAGCGTTCTCAAAATCTGAGTACACAAAAGGTTTATAAGATAATATTAGCAGCAATTACACGTTATTAAATTTCGATGTTGTTGTTTGCAGGAAAGTAACGTTCCTGGCAGAAGCAATTACACACAATTTCCACTTATTGCACAGATTGGAAGTTCTCTTTAAATGTGTACAAATGCAAGATAATATCCACAAACTAGGGGAAAAAACGACAGCACCTCATTATAAGAGTAGTGGTTAATTTCCGAAGGCCATCATTTAAATACTTAGATATGATACTAAGAACCGATACCAAACGCAACGAGTACGGGAAGTTACCAGTAGTGGGGAAGTATAGAGGTTTGGGATTTCTTGAGAGGCATCTGTGGAAGGATAGAAAGACGTTAGTGCAACCTTCTCTACAGTTACGTTTTTTCGTGTGTAGCGCAACGTGTATCCATAATTTGTTCCCATTTTAGAGTGCTTTGACAGTTTATATAATTTTAGAATATTATGTTTGCGTGCTGTGCTCTCATTCCTGGAGTCGTGTTTTTATGTTCTTCAGGTATTGTGCCTCATCCATCGCACGGAAATAAACACACACACACACACACACACACACACACATACACACAGCGCTTCGTCCATAATGATTGTTGAAAAATTCGTAACTTGTGCAGAAACTTCGAATCAGTGTTGACACTGTTGTATCCTTTGCAACAACTTCGTTTATGACGGATGATATTAAGTATTCTAGACAACTGTTTCAGTTTTGGAGTCCATGTGGAGAAACCCGGCGGAAATCGTGCGAAAAATTCGCATACGAGCTGCTTGGATACTTAAAGCGTAAAACGGCCTCTGCGACAGTATAAAACAGGTACTCGGGGAACTTAAACAGGACTCTTTGGAAGAATTGTGACATTGCTTTCCAATAACATCGATTATGACGCATGATATTATTCTAGTGTACTATTTACGTGTTTGGAGCCTTATCAAAAAGCCTGAAGGAACTCGTGGAATAAATTCACAGAAATACTGCTTGAATTGTTATTTAGCCCATACGTAAGACTAATAAGGGGACCTAACAGAATATTTTGGATGAAAGTGACTGTTCTCCCTGAATCCAGTTCGGAAAAATGAAAATGAGAATACTGGAGCTCTAGGTAGACTGAGGAACAATTTTTCTTCTTCCATCGTATATCTGGAATAAAGATAACAAAAAGAAACAGCACAAATGCGAGTAGGAGTCAAGCTCTGAAGGTTCTATACAAACTTAGTTATTTATAGAGATAGTTCGTCTATAGGTCATGAACAGTGAGTTTTTCGAGTTTAAAAATACACTCCCGGAAATTGAAATAAAAACACCGTGAATTCATTGTCCCAGGAAGGGGAAACTTTATTGACACATTCCTGGGGTCAGATACATCACATGATCACACTGACAGAACCACAGGCACATAGACACAGGCAACAGAGCATGCACAATGTCGGCACTAGTACAGTGTATATCCACCTTTCGCAGCAATGCAGGCTGCTATTCTCCCATGGAGACGATCGTAGAGATGCTGGATGTAGTCCTGTGGAACGGCTTGCCATGCCATTTCCACCTGGCGCCTCAGTTGGACCAGCGTTCGTGCTGGACGTGCAGACCGCGTGAGACGACGCTTCATCCAGTCCCAAACATGCTCAATGGGCGACAGATCCGGAGATTTTGCTGGCCAGGGTAGTTGACTTACACCTTCTAGAGCACGTTGGGTGGCACGGGATACATGCGGACGTGCATTGTCCTGTTGGAACAGCAAGTTCCCTTGCCGGTCTAGGAATGGTAGAACGATGGGTTCGATGACGGTTTGGATGTACCGTGCACTATTCAGTGTCCCCTCGACGATCACCAGTGGTGTACGGCCAGTGTAGGAGATCGCTCCCCACACCATGATATCGGGTGTTGGCCCTGTGTGCCTCGGTCGTATGCAGTCCTGATTGTGGCGCTCACCTGCACGGCGCCAAACACGCATACGACCATCATTGGCACCAAGGCAGAAGCGACTCTCATCGCTGAAGACGACACGTCTCCATTCGTCCCTCCATTCACGCCTGTCGCGACACCACTGGAGGCGGGCTGCACGATGTTGGGGCGTGAGCGGAAGACGGCCTAACGGTGTGCGGGACCGTAGCCCAGCTTCATGGAGACGGTTGCGAATGGTCCTCGCCGATACCCCAGGAGCAACAGTGTCCCTAATTTGCTGGGAAGTGGCGGTGCGGTCCCCTACGGCACTGCGTAGGATCCTACGGTCTTGGCGTGCATCCGTGCGTCGCTGCGGTCCGGTCCCAGGTCGACGGGCACGTGCACCTTCCGCCGACCACTGGCGACAACATCGATGTACTGTGGAGACCTCACGCCCCACGTGTTGAGCAATTCGGCGGTACGTCCACCCGGCCTCCCGCATGCCCACTATACGCCCTCGCTCAAAGTCCGTCAACTGCACATACGGTTCACGTCCACGCTGTCGCGGCATGCTACCAGTGTTAAAGACTGCGATAGAGCTCCGTATGCCACGGCAAACTGGCTGACACTGACGGCGGCGGTGCACAAATGCTGCGCAGCTAGCGCCATTCGACGGCCAACACCGCGGTTCCTGGTGTGTCCGCTGTGCCGTGCATATGATCATTGCTTGTACAGCCCTCTCGCAGTGTCCGGAGCAAGTATGGTGGGTCTGACACACCGGTGTCAATGTGTTCTTTTTTCCATTTCCAGGAGTGTATGTGACATAAATGGTCGTATCTTTTGATTGCATTGACTTAGAGGCTTAATTTTTTGAGACCGCCAAGGCACCGTAAATTTCAACTTGATATCTCTACTTGTCCCGAAGAAAAATGGGCCTTAACATAGTGACAGATAAAGGGACAACAAAATGATTCTACAAGAGTTCCATTTTTGCCGATTAAGGTACGGAAACCTAAAAAAATTAAATGAGATTAAGGCTTACAAGGGCTGTTTAAAAAATCCCGGAACTTGGTCCATAAAATTTTTCTACGCTTACCTATGACTTTTTGTAAATGGTCTCCTTCAAAACACTCTCCTTCACAATTGATACACCGCTCGCAACGCCATTTTCACTCCAGGAAGCTTGGTACACCTATTGCCGGATCGCGCGAAGCGCCGTCTGCGAATTTTCTTTTATCTCGTCTATCGTTCTAAATCTTTACCCTTTCAACGGGGTTTTCAAGTTTGGGAAAAAAAAAAGCTCGCAGGGGCCACGTCTGGAGACAACGGAGGATGAGGCAACACAGTGATTTCGTTTTTTGTGCAATAGTCACACACCAACAATGATTAACGTGAGGGTGCATTATCGTGATACAAGAGCCATGAATTGTCTCGCCTCAATTCAGACCGTTTCCATCTCACATTTTCTCGCAGGTGTCGCAAAGCGTCCCGATAGTACCATCGACTAACAGTTTGTCAAATGGTTCAAATGGCTCTGAGCACTATGGGACTTAACATTTGAGGTCATCAGTCCCCTAGAACTTAGAACTACTTAAACCTAACTAACCTAAGGACATCACACACATCCATGCCCGAGGCAGGATTCGAACCTGCGACCGTAGCGGGCGAGCGGTTCCAGACTGAAGTGCCTAGAACCACTCGGTCACACCGGCCGGCAACAGTTTGTCCCTGTAGCACGAATTCGTGGTGAACTAATCCTTTAAAGTCAAAGAAAACTATCCGCATGGCTTTGACATTTGACCTGACCTAACCAGCTTTTTTTGGTCATGGAGAGCCTTCCCCAATCCATTGTCAAGACTCAACGTTGCTCTCATCATAATCGTAGACGCACGTCTCATCACCAGTTACGATTCTCTTAAGGAACATCTCGTTCTCACGTGCGCGATCCAAAAGCTCCTCACAGATTGCGAGGCGGAGGTCTTTCTGGTCTTGATTCATGAGCTTGGGACGAACATGGCGACAACACGATGCATTCCAAGATGCTGTGTAAGGGTTTCATGACATGATGTAACTGAAACGTTACGTTCCAAGATGCTGTGTCAGGGTTTCATGACATGATCCAACCCAAATGTTACATTCTTGTGCAATCTCAGTCAGTCTTCGATTGGCACGCACCATTTCGTTGACGCTCCTAACATGAACGTCGTTGGTAGACGTCGAAGGGCGTCCTGAACTGGTGTCATCTTTAACTTCCGTCCAGCCATTTTGAAACCGTGTGAACCATTCATAACACCAAGTACGCCTTAACTCCTCACCACCGTAGGCTTCCCGTATCATTTGGTGTGTCTCTGTAAAGGTTTTCTTTAATGCAAACGTTTTACTCCTCTAGCTCTGTCATCTCGAAACTCGCCAACGGTGCGACCCAGTGTTCTACAATACAGCACTGAACAATAACCAACAGGCATACAACAATGAAACTTGTGGCAGATACAGATAAAGACAGGCATGTGCAGGGATGCTAACCGCTGACGCAAAATCACGAATGTTCCAGAATTTTTTGAACACACCTCGTACAGACATTTATTTTTCTCTCACTCCATACACAAACGTGGCTAATAATAACACAAAATAACCTCCACCAGACGCTGTAGTTGGCTCGAAGCAATTAATTACATTGTCCAGTAGCCAGAACGGCAAAATAATTACACTTCGGCACGAGAGTGGTAGCAGAAAAATCAGGGAAGTCCCGAATCCTATGCTGTGCAGAACTACTGTTCGTCGTCAAGACACTACAGTGGGTACTGTGCAAGTTACTGGATAACCGAAGGAAGGAAAGCTAGGGTTTAAAATATACCGGCACATCAGTAACTTATTTGGAGAAGGGTGGCACACGAATCGATAGTAGTGTTATCGAAAGAACCATTTGAGCGCTATCCTGATCTGATTAATTTATTGCTACTCTTATTTCAACTGGCAAGATTGGGGCCTTCAGATACATTTTTTTCTAAAATCTAATCAGACATTCTTAGCAAGTCGATTTTATTCATTTGTGTACACTACTGGCCATTAAAATTGCTACACCAAGAAGACATGCAGATGATAAACGGGTATTCATTAGACAAATGTATTATACTAGAACTGACATGTGATTACATTTTCACATTTTGGGTGCATAGATCCTGAGAAATCAGTACCCAGAACAACCGCCTCTGGCCGTAATAGCGGCCTTGATACGCCTGCGCATTGAGTCAAGCAGAGCTTGGATGGCGTGTACAGGTACAGCTGTCCATGCAGTTTCAACACGATACCACAGTTCATCAAGAGTAGTGACTGGCGTATTGTGACGAGCCAGTTGCTCGGCCACCATTGACCAGACGTTTTCAATTGATGAGAGATCTGGAGAATCTGCTGGCCATGGCAGCAATCGAACATTTTCTCTATGCAGAAAGTCCCGTACAGGACCTGCAACATGCGGTCGTGCATTATCCTGTTGAAATGTAGGGTTTCGCAGGGATCGAGTGAAGGGTAGAGGCACGGGTCGTAACACATCTGAAATGTAACGTCCACTGTTCAAAGTGCCGTCAATGCGAACAAGAGGTGACTGAGACGTGTAACCATGGCACCCCATACCATCACGCCGGCTGATACGCCAGTATCGCGATGACGAATACCAGTGTGCGTTCACCGCGATGTCGCCAAACACGGATGCGACCATCATGATGTTGTAAACAGAACTTGGGGTCATCCGAAAAAATGACGTTTTGCCATTCGTGCACCAAGGTTCGTCGTTGAGTACACCATCGCAGGCGCTCCTGTCTGTAATCCAGCGTCAAGGGTAACCGCAGCCATGGTCTCCGAGCTGATAGTCCATGCTGCTGCTAACGTCGTCGAACTGTTCGTGCAGATGGTTGCTGTTTTGCAAACGTCTCCATCTGTTGACTCAGGGATCGAGACGTGGCTGCACGATCCGTTCGAGCCATGCTGATAAGAAGCCTTCATCTCGACTGCTAGTGATACGAGGCCGTTGGGATCCAGCACGGCGTTCCGTTTTACCCTCCTGAACCCACCGATTCCATATTCTGCTAACAGTCATTGGATCTCTACCAACGCGAGCAGCAATGTCGTGATACGATAAACAGCAATCGTGATAGGCTACAATCCGACCTTTATCAAAGTCGGAAACGTGATGGTACGCATTTCTCCTCATTACACGAGGCATCACAACAACGTTTCACCAGGCAACGCCGGTCAACTGCTGTTTGTATATGAGAAATCGTTTCGAAACTTTCCTCATGTCAGCACGATGTAGGTGTCGCCACCGGCGCCAACCTTGTGTGAATGCTCGGAATCATTTGCATACCACAACATCTTCTTCCTGTCGGTTAAATTTCGCGTCTGTAGCACGTCATCTTCGTGGTGTAGCAATTTTAATGGCCAGTAGTGCAGTATATAAGTAATGTACACGATCAAGTCACATTAACGTGGCCACCAGCTATTCTCGGTGTCAACGTGTAATAACCGCTCACAGCCGGCTGGTGGCATCACAGGAAATGGAAGGTACAAAATACGTGCCTGGTGGACGCGGAAAACAGTGCAGTCGCTGTCGTAAAGTGGAAACGAAGCGATTTATCTGACGACCAAAAGGGCATGATCACTTCCTTCCGGGCCAAGGGAGGAGGCATTTCCGAAACGGCTAAGTTTGTAAACTATTTGCGTACCGTCGTGATGAAAGTATAAAGCGCATGCCAGATGGCGCTATCAAATCTGGCGCAGAGGCAACAGTGGTGCACCATGGGCCACACATGGCAGGGGTCAAGGACAGCTGCAGAGATGTGTATGAGCGAACAGATTTGCAACTGTTGAGAAACTGACCACCTAGATGAACCAAGGGCTACGAACAGTGTCTCCTCAACGACAGTTCAGCGAAGATTGCTGTGGTTGAGCCTCCGCAGCAGGCGCCAAGTTCATACACCTACTCTGACTGCGGTTCATTGGCGGCGAAGGGTGGACCGCCACTGAGTGCCGACAGGTGGCCTTTTCATATGAATTACGTTTTATGCTCCATAGGACAGATGGCAGTTAGCGTGTACAGCGTGAAACGTCTGAAAGCACATGCTCTGCAACAAGAGCCGGAAGGGTCCGAGCCGGAAGGCATTCCCTTGCTGATCTCGCTATTCTGGAAGGCATACTGGATCAACAGAAGTTGTAAGTAGGCTGTTTAGGTTTTTATGTTGGTATGAAAATCACTGGCTGTGCTGTGTGCAGTCTGTGGCTGGGTGGCATTGTTGGAATTCGCTATTGTAGTGTTGGGCATTTGGCTGTTAACAGCGCGTCGCGTTGCGCAGTTGGAGGTGAGCCGCCAGCAGTGGTGGATGTGGGAAGAGAGATGGCGGTTTTTTTGAGAGCGGATGATCTGGACGTGTGTCCATCAGAGACAGTAAATTTGTTAGATTGGATGTCATGAACTGATATATATAGTATGACTTCTGAACACTATTAAGGTAAATACATTGTTTGTTCTTTATCAAAATCTTTTATTTGCTATGGCTATCAGTAGTTTGTGCCTTCAGTAGTTTGAATCTTTTATTTAGCTGGCAGTAGTGGCGCTCGCTGTATTGCAGTAGTTTGAGTAACGAAGATTTTTGTGAGGTAAGTGATTTATGAAAGGTGTAGGTTATTGTTAGTCAGGGCCATTCTTTTGTAGGGATTATTAAAAGTCAGATTGCGTTGCGCTAAAAATATTGTGTTTCAGTTTAGTGTTGATCAGAATAAGTAAAGAGAGTAATGTCTGAGTACGTTCAGTTTTGCTCAGCTGTTTGAAAAGCAAATAAAGTAAGAGGTTTATCAGCACAGTAATTCATAAATTTTTCTAAGGGGACGTTTCAAAGTATACCTCTATCCCTGGCGACCATATCCACCCCTACATGCAGGTTTTTATTATTTTTTTTATTTTTTTATTTTTATCAGCATGATGGTATTTACCAGCAACGTGTCCCACAGCACGCAGTGTTCGTCCACGGTTCGAAGAGCGCCACGATGACTTTACTGTACTGTCCTGGCCACCAAACTTCCCGGATGTAAATATATCAAGAATCTGTGGGATCACCTTGATCGGTCAGTTGGCACCATGGATCCTCAACAGAGGAACGTCCCACAGCTGACCACGGTTCTGGAGTCAGCATGGCTCCAAATCCCTGTCGGTACGTTCCAGAACCTTTTTGACTCTCTTCCTGAACGTCTCGCAGCGGTTTGCGCTGCAAAAGATGGTTATTCAGGCTTTGGAGAGGTGGTCACGTTGATGTGATTGGACAGTGTAGAAGCTATGCCCAACTGAAAAGGAGGCGTTCGCTGAAGCAGCGTTGTAAGTAATCCCGGTGGATGACGATGTTTGCCGAGAGATGGCGGGTGGTATCCGCAGCTTCACAAGCGGAATTATGGGCGTCGCAGCAATTTACTCATTTCTGTAGAGTTGTTTCCGCTGTTCGTCGCATGATAGATTCCTCCTGATGAGCCCAGTTATCCAATTTCTTCGTGCAGAAGGGGAGCATGCTTCACAAATTTATCGCAGAATGCAAGAGGTATACGAAGAGCAATGTCTCGTACAGTGCACAATATTCTGTTGGTATCAGCGTTATGAGGCGGGACGCGTAAACATCAAGGACACGCCACACTGTTGCGAGGTGGGTGTTGGCAACACCAGTGTCACGATTTCGGCTTTGGAGGAGCTCATACGGACAAATCGTCAGATCGCTACATTTATGCTGAACTGTCGATAAGCAAAGGAAGTGTGCATCACATAATCCACGAGAAGCTTCGTGATGGCGAAGTTTGTGCACAGTGAGTGCCCCAGCATTTATCAGAGAATCAGAAGACGGCGAGAATGGATGTTTGCCTGACCCATCTGTCGTGATACGCAGGGCAAGGAACGGATTTCATTGCTCAGATTCTGCCAGATCGTGGCACACTTCGACTCTGCCTCCAAATGGATGAGCAAGGAATCCGACATTCAGGCTTCTCTCGTCCACAAAGAGACCACTCTGCCCTGAAGACCGGAAGAGGGATGCTCAGTTTCTTTGTCGACGAACAAGGACTACTCATCCGCTGGCTACGATGGGTTGCTACAGCTAACATTGAGCAGTACTGCAAAAACAAAAACAAACAAAAAATGGTTCAAATGGCTCTGAGCACTATGGGACTTAACTTTTGCGGTCATCAGTCGCCTAGAACTTAGAACTGCTTAAACCTAACTAACCTAAGGACATCACACACATCCATTCCCGAGGCAGGATTCGAACCTGCGACCGTAGCGGTCGCGCAGTTCCAAACTGTAGCGCCTAGAACCGCTCGGCCACCCCGGCCGGCAGCAGAATTGCAACATGTCGTCGAGGCTCAAACGGTCCATCAAGAACAAGCGCAGGAAAAAGCTCTCGAATGGGTTAGTGCTTTCCCACGACAATATTAGGTCACATGTGACCACGATGACTCTCGAGCTCCTTAAAAAATTTCGATGGAAGGTTCTGGAACATCCTCCTTACAGACCCGGTACCTCCCCACGCGACGCGACCCTTTAAAACAATTCCTGAAAGGTCAGAGTTTGTGACAAGGAAGTGCAGGGCATCGTGGAAAACCGGATCCATCAGGAACCCAGCAGTTTCTACGATGAAGCCATCCACTCCCTTCCTACGCGCTGGGATTGGTGTATCACTGTCAAGGTAATTATGTGCAGCTGTACTGTTTCACATGAAGAGGAATTATAATATTGTTATTAAAATTTCTTTTAGGATAACTATGATCTTCTTTCTGTTGGACATCCTTATATAATGACGATAATTAAAGTAATAATAATAATAGTGTGAAAACATAAAGTAATGCATATATGCGATTTGAGAAATGTCAGTTTTTATATAACACTGTGTTAAGCAATTTCCTCAATACTAGGGCACCGATTTTACGTAATATCAAATTAAGAAATACGTACATAAATATGTAACCAAAATTGGTGAAATATATAAATAAATATGTAATAAAACAATTATGTGTAAACTTGATTTTTTTATGTTTTTTTCCTAGAAAACGTAAATTCACAGGTAGGCTAGTCCAATATATGTGTTAATTCTTAATCAGTTCACTTCTGTTACAAAGTACTGAAGTACAAGTGTCTCTTCTTCAGATATGTAATTCATGCTGGAAGGAGATGCACAGTTAATTATGACAGGCCTATGGTTTTCCATGTTCTGTTGTCATGCACAATCTTCTGTTTTTACAAATAGGGAAAGATCGTTCAACGTCGCAAGAAGTTTACTGGAACTGCACCAACCACTTCACCTAGTATAACACTGAATTTCCGAACTGCATCTTCCATCATTCCCACAGCCTCTTGGAAAGCCATACTTGAAGTCTCCAGTTCCTTGATACTCTTGGGAAGCTGAAGTGAGTTGTTATGTATGAATCTGAACTGAGGACTTTAGAACTGTTGAATGCTGACAAGGATTCACTGACAGACACTGCAAGATCAGAAGAAAAGTTCTCCATCACTGACCTCACAGCTTCAAAGTGCTTACTGTAGAAAATCATAGCTTCGATCCATGTTGCCCATCTATTCATCACTGTCTCCGGAGGCAGAGGTACAACCAAGTAGCTGCTGCTTGTGGTGCTGTAAGAAAATTTCAAGAAAACCTTCTTCATTGTTGATATCAGCGTATTTATTTCTGGGAATTGGCGTCCTAACTGTCTCTGTCACTCGTTCCAGTGCACTCGCTGTACATGTAAAATGCATTATGTATTGATAAAAAACATCAAACGATTTCCCCTCTTTCGACATGTATGGAGCTGCTGCATCTGTGTGCATCAACAGGATCCCCTCTTCTTTTATGCCATCTGGTCGTAGTACCTTAAGTGCACCATTAATGAATGTACCAATTGCTGAACTAGTTGTTGCCTTGAAAGGTGTACAATAAATTGAGTTAAGATGCTGCGTCAAAGTCCGCCATGCCCACAGATTAATGATGAAGCGACCTAAAGCATCCGTCGTTCCTACTGCAGGAATCCGTATAACTGATTTGCCAATGTCAGCCTCGTCTTCTTTTAATTTGTCAACACAGCAAGAAATCCAGATAATTCCTCCTGAATGTGAACTCGTCGGGAATGTTGTGGCTGCAGTGTTTCTGTAAGAAATATTTAAATTCAGATACCAGGGTATGTTTTCTGCAAGCAATGCAAAACACAAAAATGGTTCAAATGGCTCTGAGCACTATGGGACTTAACATGTAAGGTCATCAGTCCCCTAGAACTTAGAACTACTTAAACCTAACTAACCTAAGGACATCACTCACATCCATGGCCCGAGGCAGGATTTGAACCTGCGTCCGTAGCGGTCGCGCGGTTCCAGACTGAAGCGCCTAGAACCGCTCAGCCACACCGGCCGGCCGCAAAACAGTTCTTTGTAAAATTCACTGTTAAGTGATGTAGGCCGATCCTGCAACTGTGTAAGTAGAACCTGTTTCTTTGAAGAAATCGGTTGTTTACTACTGATATGTAATTGCTTCGTAGATGTTTTTCAGTTTGAGACTTCATCGTACATCCTATACCTTCATGACAAGTTTGTCAAAGGATTCTTTTATCATCAGTGGTTAAAGCACTGTCAATAGAAATCCATGATTTCAGCTTTGACGGCAACGAAGACATAACCGGTGCCATTGTTAAATACAACTGAAGCATTTGAGAAGAAGAAAGGAAAGCGTTTAAAACGAGTCAGTGGTTTCGGTATCGAAGATGCGCAATTTAGCCTTCAGTGTAACGGGATTGATGACAATACGAAAAACATAACAATACTATTTAATATTTTTATCTTTCTTGTTATGTACCGAAAATATGTGGGACTTACGAAAATGTATAATAATTCCGCAATAAAAATGTGTAAAATTTTGTGGTGTAGTGTGAAATACGTATTTACGCCAAAATATGTAGTGTAAAACTTTCTAGCAGATGAAATGGAAGGAAGGAAACGGAAACAGAAAGTTGTGAGAAAAGCATAATATGACACAATATGACAGAGATACTGAAAACAGCCGGCACATGTATAGAAAACTCCTCTGGAATGCAAAGCAGTTTCGTGTAGAAGCATGTTACAGGATGGTTTGTTCCATAGCCCTAGGGGTGAAATGGAGATGGAGGAAGATTTAGTGTGTTTGAGAGGTGTTGAAGAACTAGTGATTAAGAAATCGGTGAGATAAACAGAGTGCGCGGAAATCATTCGTCTTTGCAGCCGCATCCAGCCTGATGAAGCATAGTTAGGACTGATGCAATCAAACAGCTGAATGCTACACATACATCTTACATATACATTTATAGCTAGCACCAGTCGTCTGAAGTTTTCTCTGGTTGTGCCGTGTTGAGCTACTCGTGCATTATAATAAGAAAGATTTGGCAGGACTGGAGACTGGACTAACTTTTCTTTAACGTGAAGTGGAAATATCTCTCTAAATTTTTTGATTGCTTGTAGATAGGGGAGAGATTTTCTACATGTTGCATCAGATACGCATCCAAGGTTATTTCTTGGCATTTTACTATTTTTAAACGGTACTTAGACGCCATTAAGAAAAATTGGTGTAACTGTTTCACGGAAATGAGCACTGATTAACTTTCGGTGTGGCATAAGGATGACCCAGGGGTTTTACTGGACAAAGATGGTCATTCATACCTAATGTAGCAGCAGAAATGTTCTAATGTTCTTAGAGCTGGCACAAAGATACAGTTATATGTCGTCCGCATACAAGCGGTAGTTACAAGACTGAAGCACAGGTGAAATATCATTGATACACAACGAGACAAGCGATGGACCCAGGACGGAGCCCTGCGACACTCCAGAGAACATGTTCCGTGATGACTTCTCCGACTCGCGAACGACTCGTGGACATCTGGTTATGAGGCAGCCGAACCATAGTATCACACTGTTTGAGAATTTAAGCTGTTTCATTTCGAAAGTCGTGCTGAAATCTAGCAGTATAAAAATGGTGATTTAGGGCATTTTCAGAACATCCGGAGACAGTTGTTAGCGATTATACAAATACACCACGATTCTCCAAAGCAATTCCGACGACGAGACCGTAAGGCCTATAATAACCAGTCAAGGGTTTAGAGAAAGTGTGGGACCTTTCCCAGTCTTATTCGCCCTGTCCTGAATGTCACAGTAAAACAGTGGAGAGCGCCATCTCCACAGGCACTCAGTTTTTAAAAAAAGTGTCCGAAAACATCTACGTAATGCGGAATTTACCGTCAAATGTCACGAGAGTTCCTTCTCTAGATTGTCGCACAGATGACAAAATGGTAGATATCGAAATAGATGACAGAGGGGTAGAAAAACAATTAAAATCGCGCAAAAGAGGAAAAGCCGCTGGACCTGATGGGATACCAGTTCGATTTTACACAGAGTACGCGAAGGAACTTGCCCCCCTTCTTGCAGCGGTGTACCGTAGGTCTCTAGAAGAGCGTAGCGTTCCAGAGTATTGGAAAAGGGCACAGGTCATCCCCGTTTTCAAGAAGGGACGTCGAACAGATGTGCAGAACTATAGACCTATATCTCTAACGACGATTAGTAGCCGAATTTTGGAACACATATTATGTTCGAGTATAATGACTTTTCTGGAGACTAGAAATTTACTCTGTAGGAATCAGCATGGGTTTCGAAAAAGACGATCGTGTGAAACCAAGTTCGCGCTATTCGTCCACGGGACTCAGAGGGCCATAGACACGGGTTCCCAGGTAGATGCCGTGTTTCTTGACTTCCGCAAGGCGTTCGATACAGTTCCCCACAGTCGTTTAATGAACAAAGTAGAGCATATGGACTATCAGACCAATTGTGTGATTGGATTGAAGAGTTCCTAGATAACAGAACGCAGCATGTCATTCTCAATGGAGAGAAGTCTTCCAAAGTAAGAGTGATTTCAGGTGTGCCGCAGGGGAGTGTCGTAGGACCGTTGCTATTCACAATATACATAAATGACCTTGTGGATAACATCGGAAGTTCACTGAGGCATTTGCCGATGTTGCTGTAGTATATCGAGAGATTGTAACATTGGAAAATTGTACTGAAATGAAGGAGGATATGCAGCGAATTGACGCACGGTGAATAATATCGGAAGTTCACTGAGGCTTTTTGCCGATGATGCTGTAGTATATCAAGAGGTTGTAACAATGGAAAATTGTACTGAAATGAAGGAGGATCTGCAGCGAATTGACGCACGGTGCAGGGAATGGCAATTGAATCTCAATGTAGACAAGTGTAATGAGCTGCGAATAAATAGAAAGAAAGATCCTTTATCATTTATTTTGCAAAAACAAACATAATGTCTGATGGGATAACAGCAATCAGTGATTTTATGATGTTACTTATAATCCGTCTTGATTGCAAATTTTTTTAAACTGAAATATCGGATCTGAAGATGGTTTTGAGTGAACCGAAACCGGTCATATGAATAAAAAAAATTGCAATCAAGACGGATTATAAGTAACATTACTTTATCATTTAGCTACAATATAGCAGGTCAGCAACTGGAAGCAGTTAATTCCATAAATTATCTACGAGTAGGCATTAGGAGTGATTTAAAATGGAATGATCATATAAAGTTGATTGTCGGTAAAGCAGATGCCAGACTGAGATTCATTTGAAGAATCCTAAGGAAATCCAATCCGAAAACGAAGGAAGTAGGATACAGTACACTTATTCGCCCACTGCTTGAATATTGATCACCAGTGTGGGATCCGTACCAGATACGGTTGATAGAAGAGATAGAGAAGATCCAACGGAGAGCAGTGCGCTTCGTTACAGGATCATTTAGTAATCGCGAAAGCGTTACGGAGATGATAGATAAATTCCAGTGGAAGACTCTGCAGGAGAGACGCTCAGTAGCTCGGTACGGGCTTTTGTTGAAGTTTCGAGAACATACCATCACCGAGGAGTCAAGCAGTATATTGCTCCCTCCTACGTATATCTCGCGAAGAGACCATGAGGATAAAATCAGAGAGACTAGAGCACACACAGAGGCATACCGACAATCTTTCTTTCCACGAACAATACGAGACTGGAATAGAAGGGAGAACCAAGAGAGGTACTCAGGGTAACCTCCGCCACACACCGTCAGGTGGCTTGCGGAGTATGGAATTAGGTGTAGATGTAGAAATGTTGACCCGCCAGTATAAAATGATGCGGGGAGTATTGCGTATTCAGTGGAGAAGCAGTAACGGCAGAGTCATTGGATGTCACCTGAGTAACAAATCCACCAGGGACATTTCAACCTTTCTAAAGCTGTGCGCGTCAACGGTTGTTGGTCATGTGAGAGTGAAGTGGAAACGCTAAGGAACGACCCAGATAAACAGAGACCAGGCAGACCTCATCTACAGACCGAGGTGGACCGTGCAGAATTGCTGAGGATGGATCCAACAGTTGCATGAAATCAGCGGGAGGAATCACTCGTGAGTTCCTAAAGTGCTACCTGCAGGCCAGCTAGAACAATGGCAGCGCATCGGGGATTTAAAAGAATGTGATACAATGGTCGAGCCGTAAGCCACGATTTGTTTGGTGTCAAGAGCGACGTCACTGTACAGTGGACGACTGGAAACGTGTGATTTGCTGTGATGAATCACGCCATACCCTGTTATACAATGTTCCAATAACTTCCGGGATTGCAGCCGGGTGACGTCGTCGACAGCCGCCGATATTTCGCCGGTGACCACCCTGCCATTTTAAAGGCAAAACTACCATGTGGACTGAAAATGCCATGTGTTTGAAAATGACCTGTCGAAACATCGGCTGTTGTCGACGACGTCACCCGGCTGCATTCCTGTAAAGTATTTGGATATGAATACGTTTTACAGCATTGTGTAGTGCGTACAGTAGGGGAACAGTTTGGAGATGATGATTATGGCAATGCACCCTGTCGCAAAGCGATCTCTGTGGGACAGTGGTTTGTAGACAATTACATTCCTGAGCTTGACTAACCTGTTCAGAGTCCCGATCTGAACCCAGGGGAAAAGCTTTGGCATGCGTTGTAACGTTGATTTCGCCCCAGACACCAGCGTACAATATCACTAACTTCTCTGGTTTCTGTTCTTGGGGAAAAATGGGCTACCATTCCCCCACAGACATTTAGACACCTCACTGAAAATGTCCCCAGTAGAGATCAATCCCCGTAAAGACGAAGGGTTGATGTCCCCTATATTAATATCCACTAACATAGGAGTCTGGATGGTTTTGATCAGATAGCGTACAATTTTAAACGCTGGAATACGTTTTAGAAAGAAATTGTCTGGAGGGTAGTCTTGTTTAGAACTGAAACGTGGTGATAAACAGTTCTGAAAAGAAGAGGATGTAATTTATGAACTCTGGTGCTACAGAAAACGTGAAAATTAGAGGGGCCGATCGAATAACTAATGAGAGGTACTCCAGGGAATTGGGGATGAAAGAGCTTTATAGCACTCCTAAGAGAAGGAATTGAAAGGATACATCCTGAGGCATCATGGAGGAGTTAATTTGGTAATGGGGTGAATAGTGGGTGGTAAAAATTATAGAGGGCTCCAAGGCTTGCTTACTGTAACCAGATTAAGGTGGATGTATGCTGTATTAGTTTTGCAGCGATGAAGACACGAGGTCAGGGTAGACTAGCGCGGGGAGCTTCATCAAACCAGTCTTCTCACTAAGACTAAAGACGATAATGGAGGTGAAACGCATAGCATATGTTGCTCAGCCCTCAAAGTACTAAACTGTCCAGTCACATTAATATGAGCATCTGTCATAAGCCTGAATAAACACATTTTGCTACACGGACCTCTGCGAGGCGTGCACGGAGAGAGTCGATGAGGTTCTGGAAGATAAAGACAGGGATGTGAAGCCATTACGACTCTAGTGCCGTGGCCAGTGGCGCGGTGTCTCTGGGAATCCATGGCGCGAACAGCCCGCTCGAGGTGGTCCCAGATATTCTCGATTGGGTTTAAATACAGGGAGTCTAGTGGCCAGGGGACTACCGCAAACTCATCCTGGTGCGCACTGAACCTCGCACGGACAGTGCGAGCTGCGTGACACGTTGCATTATCCTGCTAGTGGATGTCATCGTGCCGAGGAAAAACAAACGGCATGTAGGGGTGGACACGGTCCCCAAGGATAGATGCGTACTTCTTGTTGATCCATTGCGGCCTTCAGAACGACGAGATCACTCAGCGAATGCCACAGCAACATTCCTTGACCATAACGCTCCCTCCTCCATTCTGGAGCCTTCCGAACACTGTTCCAGGGTGTTTGCTTTCAGACGTTTCACGTCGATGGAGCATAAACCGTGATTCATCTCAAAAGGCCACCTGTCTCCACTCAGTGGACGTCCAGTTCGGCTACTGGCGTGCAAATTCCAACCTTCGTCACTGATGCACAGCAGTCAGCATGGGAGAATGAACCAGGCGCCTCTTGCTCACCTTGTGACACGGTCCAATGTCTTGTTGAAAAATGCCTCCCCGGGAGTAGACAACATTCCATTAGAACTACTGACAGCCTTGGGAGAGCCAGTCCTGACAAAACTCTACCATCTGGTGAGCAAGATGTATGAGACAGGCGAAATACCCTCAGACTTCAAGAAGAATATAATAATTCCAATCACAAAGAAAGCAGGCGTTGACAGATGTGAAAATTACCGAACTATCAATTTAGTAAGTCACGGCTGCAAAATACTAACGCGAATTCCTTACAGACGAATGGAAAAACTGGTAGAAGCTGGCCTCGGGGAAGATCAGTTTGGATTCCGCAGAAATATGGGAACACGTGAGGCAATACTGACTCTACGACTTATTTTAGAAGCTAGATTAAGAAAAGGCAAACCTACGTTTCTAGCATTTGTAGACTTAGAGAAAGTTTTTGACAATGTTGACTGGAACACTCTCTTTCAAATTCTGAAGGTGGCAGAGATAAAATACAGGGAGCGAAAGGCTATTTACAATTTGTACAGAAACCAGATGGCAGTTATAAGAGTCGAGTGGCATGAAAGGGAAGCAGTGGTTGGAAAGGGAGTGAGACAGGGTTGCAGCCTCTCCCCGAAGTTATTCAAATGGCTCTGAGCACTATGGGACTTAACTACTGAGGTCACCAGTCCCCTAGAACTGAGAACTACTTAAACCTAACTAACCTAAGGACATCACACACATCAATGCCCGAGGCAGGATTCGAACCTGCGACCGTAGCGGTCACGCGGTTCCAAACTGACGCGCTTAGAACCGCACGGCCACACCGGCCGGCCCCGAAGTTATTCAATCTGTATATTGAGCAAGCAGTAAAGGAAACAAAAGAAAAATTCGGAGTAGGTATTAAAATCCATGGGGAATAAATAAAAACTTTGAGGTTCGCCGATGACATTGTAATTCTGTCAGAGACAGCAAAGGACTTGGAAGAGCAGTTGAACGGAATGGACAGTGTCTTGAAAGGAGGATATAACATGAACATCAACAAAAGCAAAACGAGGATAATGGAATGTAGTCGAATTAAACCGGGTGATGCTGAGGGAATTAGATTAGGAAATGAGACACTTAAAGTAGTAAAGGAGTTTTGCTATTTGGGGAGCAAAATAACTAATGATGGTCGAAGTAGAGAAGACATAAAATGTAGACTGGCAATGGCAAGGAAAGCGTTTCTGAAGAAGAGAAATTTGCTAACATCGAGTATTGATTTAAGTGTCAGGAAGTCATTTCTGAAAGTATTTGTATGGAGTGTAGCGATGTATGGAAGTGAAACACGGACGATAAATAGTTAGGTCAAGAGGAGAATAGAAGCTTTCGAAATGTGGTGCTACAGAAGAATGCTGAAGATTTGATGGGCAGATCACGTAACTAATGTGGAGGTATCGAATAGAATTGGGGAGAAGAGAAATTTGTGGCACAACTTGACTAGAAGAAGGGATCGGTTGGTAGGAGATGTTCTGAGGCATCAAGGGATCACCAATTTAGTACTGGAGGTCAGCGTGGAGGGTAAGAATAGAGGGAGAGCAAGAGATGAATACACTAAGCAGACTCAGAAGATTGTAGGCTGCAGTAGGTACTGGGAGATGAAGAAGCTCGTACAGGATACAGTAGCATGGAGAGCTGCATCAAACCAGTCTCAGGACTGAAGACCACAACAACAACATCGGGAAACACGACCTGCAACCAGTGTACGATACTCCTTGGCCGTCATGATGCCTTGCATGAGCTCCACTGTACCTGCGGATGCCCACGTGAATGTTCCCCAGAGAATAATGGCGTACCGGCAGCTTGTCTCCGTGTCGCAGTAAATGTATCAAGAAGCTGTACCCCTGGAAGACGACGGATTCGCGCCGTCGTATCGGCATTATGAAGGAGGTAGCGGGATTCATCAGATCATGCAACGCTCTGCCATTGCGCCAACCTCCAGCGCCAATGGTCGTGTGCCTATTTCAGTCGTATTTGCCGATGTGGTGGTGTTAACATTGGCACATACATGGGTCGTCGGCTGGGGAGGCCTGTCGTTAGAAGTGTTCGGTACACCGTGTGTTCAGACCCAGTTGTACTCTGCCCATCATTAAAGTCTGATGTTAGTTCCACCACAGTTCGCCGCCTATCCTGTGTTAGTCTGCCCAGCCTACGACGCCCGACATCTTTAATGAGGCGTGGTCGCCCAACCCGACTGGACGTGGTTTCACCTTGGTTTCGCCACGTCTTAAAAACACTCACCATAGCTCTTGTCGAACACCCAACAAGTTGAGCAGTTTCCGAAATTCCCCTGCCGAGCTTCCAGGTCATCACAATCTGCCCTCGGTCAAACTTGTACAATTCGCGCGCCTTCCCCATTCTACACACGGTCAGCACGCTCACTGATACTACACTGCTGGCCACCGTAAATGCAACACCAAGAAAGACAAGAGGTAGCACAAAAAAATTTATTTTGTAGATAACATGTTGACCAAGTATCAAATGATTACGTTTACAGACGTCTGTGACATGTGGTTCCTGCCAGAATCAGTAGCCAGAGTAGCCGCCATTGTTGGAGATCACCGCTGCCACACGTCTCGGCATTGAGACAAAGAGACGTTGGATGTGTTCCTGGGGTACAGCAGCCCAAGCAGCTTCCACACGTTGCCAAAGATCATCTGGTGTGGCAGCTGGGGATGTAATCTGGGTCACTCGTTGAGCAACCATGGACCACATGTTTTCTATCGGCGAAAGATCCGGAGAGCGAGCCGGCCACGGAAGCAGTTCAATCTGGTTATTGACGAAGAACCTTTGGACAATGCGTGCCACGTGTGGTCGCGCATTATCCTGTTGAAATATGGCTGTGGCCAAGCCCTGAAGGTAAGGAAGGACAACTGGCTCCAGCACCTCGGATATGTAGCGCCGGCTATTTAAAGTACCGGCAATGCGTACTAGAGGCGTGCGAGAGTAATATCCAATACCGCCCCATACCATAATACCCGGTGCAAGACCAGTGTGGCGGTGCATAATGCAGCTATCCAGCATCCTCTGTCCACGGTGTCTCCACACTCGAATCCGACCATCGTGGTGCTGCAGACAGAAGCGTGCCTCGTCAGTAAAGACAACGTCATTCCATTCTGCCGTCCACATCCGTCTGTCATCACACCATTGGCGACGGAGACGTCTGTGGTTCTGCGTCAATGGTAGACGAAGCAATGGACGTCTTGCGGACAGACCACTCTGCTGTAAACGGCGTCGAATGGTACGCGCAGACACTGGATGATGCGTTACAGACGCAATGTGCTGTGCTATGGTTCGGGATGTCACTGAGCGATCCGTCACTGCCATGCGCACAATTTGCCTATCAGCACGTGCAGTGGTGCACCGAGGTGAATGCGATCGACCACGTCGGTCCGTCGTACCCTCCTGCATCCAACGGTCACATATCCGCATTACAGTTGTTTGGTTTCGTCCAACACGACTAGCGATTTCTCTGTATGATAATCCACAATCTCGGTAAGCCACTATCCTTCCTCTGTCGAACTCGGATACTTGATCAAACGATGTTCGCTGTTGTCTACGAGGCATAACTGATCGTCTTGTGAAACAACCACAAGGTAAACACACGTGCCGAACGTACACTCGTCGAAATCGCCAAGCCTTAAATGGCGCTATGAGGTGGCGCCACAGGCGCGCGTGATGTGCGTCTGCGCTGAAATTCTAATCAGTTGCATATCTCATCGCTGCAAACCCATGGTGTAAATTTCCCTTGATTCGGATGCTTCCTTCAGGGTGTTGCATTTACGGTGGCCAGCAGTGTACATGCACCGTGTGTGTCTGACTAGCAGTCATTCCTCGCCAGGTGACATTTCTATCGCTGGACAGGTTTATACCGATGGTAGGTCGGTGGTCATAATGCTCTCGCTGATCAGTGTATATAACAAGTAATAACTCAAAATACGCTTATGTGGGTGAACATTTTCTTCCGGCGATCTCTTCAACACTTCCTGGTAACGTGCAAAGTGCGAGTAAAAGTGTATTTCAAAGCAATACACTACATAATGTAACGCATTAGAACATTTGCATTTGCCATTGGTTTCAAGTTGGGATGAGGCACTGCTTCGTATGATGTGAATTTAGGTTTCATATCTCTGCCATTAAGTGTAATAAATGCACCTTTGTTCCCCATCGAATCACAGTAATTTGGAGCGGAGAATACTGTTATGCAGCGTCCATCGTGAGCTGTTTCAATTCTTCATTTTTCATTTCATGGCTCCTTGTAATTTAATCTAGACCATTAAGGTCAAGAAATTTCTTTGTAACGTCTGGACCAAACTGTATGCCAGGACCTCGCTTGCTTGGTTCTCTGCCAGGCTGAGGTTGTGGATCAGACCACAATAACTCACACATTAAACCTTCTTCTGGCGGTTGCCTGTTCCTATCAATCTTTCTCAAATCTTCCAGTGTGACACTATCGTCTGAAAACATACCACCACGCATAACTAGCACTCTATTATTTAAACAATGGCACAGCGGCAACCAGTTGTAAACCCTGTAAAAAGTTCAGCCATCTGCGCAGTGTACTTCGCCTTCACCTCTCCTTCAAAGCCATACATCTCATTCATCACTCTACTTTCGTGGTTACCACATGCCATGAAGAAATGATTAGGATATAGTAACTTGAAACCAAATAATGTAAATATATATTCAACTGAGAATGAACCTCTGTCTACAAAGTCCCCATTAAAAAGATAAGGATTTTCTTCTGAAGGAATTCCGTTAAGTTCAAATATATTCATGAGATCATAGTACTGGCCATCTATATCTCCACACACTGTGAATTTCTTACCATCTGGAATGTTAATGTCTGCAAGGGATGGTTTTTTCGTAAAAAGTTGTTTCACATATAATAATATCTTGTATGCATACTTCCTGTGAAGCTCACGTTGTTCTTTATACTGTTGCATAAGGTCTACCATGAATTGCAACGTAACCTTCCCATCTTCTAATTTGGGTCCATCATAATCATCTTCTATGGTCATGTTTTCCAGTTCAATTCTGTCAGCTATACTTTTCTTCCCATGATCGACTGCAATGGCCTTCTCAGATGCAATTTTCTTCACCATTTTGTTACACTGGGCATATTTGGCTTTTGCATCTTCAACATTCGGTCCAGCTTTTGTAACAGCTTCAAAATCTTTCAAAGCCAATTTGAATTTCCCAGCCGGCCGGAGTGGCCGACCGGTTCTAGGCGCTACAGTCTGGAACCGGGCGACCGCTACGGTCGCGGGTTCGAATCCTGCCTCGGGCATGGATGTGTGTGATGTCCTTAGGTTAGTTAGGTTTAAGTAGTTCTAAGTTCTAGGGGACTGATGACCTCAGAAGTTAAGTCCCAAAGTGCTCAGAGCCATTTGAACCATTTTGAATTTCCCAAGTGACATATATGCTGCTGCTCTCCGATAATATCCTTTAATGTACGTCTTGTCTAAGCTTATCGCCTTAGAAGCATCTGTCAGTGCATAACCAAAGCATTCTGTTCTTAAGTATGCAAAACTCCTGTTGGCATAATAAACAGGAACATTTGGATTTGCTTCAATTGCTTGTGTATAAAAGTCAATTGCTTCATTATAATCTTGATTTCTAAAGCACAAATTGGCTTCCTCTTTAAATTTCTCAGCCCTCTATGCATCAGCAGAAGAGACGGTGGCGCTTGTTGATGTCTCGTTTCCACTCGTCTTTAAAACGTTTTGTCGTCTTGAAGCATCGCTTAGGCTAGTACTTTCCTCATCACGTCCATGAGTTTTCGTCTGAAGGTGACAGACAGGAAACATATCGTAACGCTGATTCAAGACGACGCTTTTTGTCAGCTCGTATACTCAGTACATTTGATCAGTGAAAACTCTGAGAAAGCCTACGTTTCCACAAGGAAGCTATCCTCGGCATACTTGCTGCCAGTACATTAGGGTGTGAATACCATTTGTAACCTGCTGTTCAGGGGAGGAAAAAGTAGCTCAGGGAAGTTTGCGGAAAAGAGTGTCGAACGGAATGGGGCGATAGATGCAGAGCGGCGGGTGTGTCTGAGAATGAAACTCAGGCGACCTCTAGCGCCGCGGGTCTCGTTCCCATGGCAACGCGCCAGGCTGCTCCTGCGAGAACGCAGTACAGCGGTCGATTCACAACGGACGTCAGCCGATCGTCACTAAACAGAAGTACCGCGAGAGTAAAGTGGCGGTATTTTCACACCAGACGGCACGTGTACTTGACGTAACATCGCTTAGCTCAGAACTAAAAGTCGAGAGCGGGGTTGTGAAGCTTACAGAGCTACAGAGAGCATGGGGCAAATGAACAAATGTGCACCCAGCGTGGGAGCTAGGGATAGAGGGATGATAAGAGAGGGGGGGGGGGGTGTCTCATTTCCTAATCTAATTCCCTCAGCATCATTCGACTACATTCCGTTATCCTTGTTTTGCTTTTGTTGATGTTCATCTTATATCCTCCGTTCAACAAACTGTCCATTCCGTTCAGGTGCTCTTCCAGGTCCTTTGCTGTCTCTGACAGAATTACAATATCGTCGGCAAACCTCAAAGTTTTTATTTCTTCTCCATGGATTTTAATTCCTACTCCAAATTTTTCTTTTGTTTCCTTTACTGCTTGCTCAATATACAGATTGAACAACATCGGGGAGAGGCCACAACTCTGTCTCACTCCCTTCCCAACCACTGCTTCCCTTTCCTGCCACTCGACTCTTATAACTGCCATCTGGTTTCTGTACAAATTGTAAATAGCCTTTCGCTCCCTGTATTTTACCCCTGACACCTTCAGAATTTGAAAGAGAGTATTCCAGTCAAAGTTGTCAAAAGCTTTCTCTAAGTCTACAAATGCTAGAAAAGTAGGTCTGCCTTTCCTTAATCTATCTTCCAAGATAAGTCGTAGGGTCAGTATTGCCTCACGTGTTCCAACATTTCTGTGGAATCCAAACTGATCTTCCCCGAGTTCGGCTTCTACCACTTTTTCCATTCGTCTGTAAAGAATTTGTGCGAGTATTTTGCAGCTGTGACTTATTAAACTGATAGTTTGGTGATTTTCACAACTATCGACACCTGCTCCTTTTGGTATTGGAATTACTATATTCTTCTTGAAGTCTGAGGGTATTTCGCCTGTCTCATACAGCATGCTCATCATATAGTAGAGTTTTGTCATGCCTGGCTCTCCCAAGACTATCAGTAGTTCTAAAGGAATATTGCCTACACCCGGGGCCTATGAGCAACACCAAACTCCTGGCTAAACTCGTCAAACTCCATCCTTCTTCCAGTTCCCTATGATGCTTCCCTGTGTGAAGTGATCCAAACGTTGTCTGCGGGCCATGTAATGAAGAACACCTTGTGGCACGGTAATTGCACGGCGGTGGTCTATGTGCTCAATGACCAGTGCTATGTGTTCGGTCGACACACCCACACCTCGCCGGCAAGATTTGCGATGGTTAGAGCATTGGGGCTTGACGAACGACGAGTGGGACCACATGCTCTTCTCGGAAGTGAAATGACTCAGTCCGAGTAGTGATTCTGGACGTACTCTTTCCTTCAAATGGCGAGAGATCGGAACACGTAATGCACCCAGGAACATTGTCGAACATGATCGTTTTCATGGTCCAGATGTCATGGCGTGGGGAGGCGTAATGTTGCGTGGTCGTACTGACCTCCAAATCTTTGAAAACGGTACAGTTACTGGGCGTCGTTGTTGAGACACTTTACTCCTTCCCCACGTGGATATTCCCAGGGGTGCATTTGGGTCATGTTCCATTTTTAAGGATGACAACGCTCGATCGCATCGATCAGCTTAGATGGAGGAGCTCTTGAAACGGTGGATGTCAGGCGAATGGACTGGCCTGCCCGCTGCCCCGACTTAAATCCGACCGAACACGTGTGAGATGCTTTGGGGGACGTACTGCAGCCCGTCCACGTGCGCCAGTGACCATCCAGTAGTTCTCAACCTTTCAGGCTGGGGAATGGAATACCCTATGCAAGGGGTCCTCACCCATCTTGTGGCTAGCGTGGCAGTATTTTGCAGAGCGTGCATTGCTGTTCGTGGTGATCACACACCTCACTAAGATACATGTCTCTCCTTTTGTAATTTCCAGGGCACCATCATAAATCGCGGTGTCCTTGAATAGAATTGTCATTTCTGCTCGTCCCACCTCTTAGTTCTTTCAGTTGCCGCCTGTACTGTACTGTAGAGAAGTATAGCAGTTCTTTCTGCGTATGGTCCAAGTCTCATCGAGCTATGTTAGCTGGAAGTGACACATCATGAGAATGTTACTTTCGTCCTTACGTTTTGCAGGTGAGTGTATAATCCTAGATTCGTCACTTAAAGGTGGCTGTTGTTCTTTGAAAGTAGGCTTTCAGCGTTTCATAGTCTGTGTCCATTTTTAAGCGTCTGCCAGTCCAGGTTTGTCAGCATCTCCGTGGTACTCTCCTATGGATCACACAAATCCTTAACCATTAGTGGCGCGTTTCTTTGTATACGTTCAATTTCCCCTGTCAGCCATATTTCTTACGTGTCCCAGTCTTCTAGGATAGATCGAAGGACTGTTACGCATGCAGTCTTTTTAGTACACTGACTGCATTTACACAGTATCCTACTAATGAACTACTAGTCCGCAGCTCGTGGTCTTGCGGTAACGTTCTCGCTTCTCGCGCACGGGGTCCCGGGTTCGATTCCCGCCGGGGTAACAGATTTTCTCTGCCTTGTAATGACTGGGTGTTGTGTGTTCTTCATCATCATTGACTCGCAAGTCGCCGAAGTGGCGTCAACTAAAAAGGACTTGCAATCCGGCGGCCGAACTTCCCCGCATGGGGCCTCCCGGCCAACAATGCCATACGATCATTTCATTTCATTTCAGTGAACTACTATCTGCCACCTGCTTCAACTACGATTGAGGCTACCTGATCATTCAGTTTCGTATCACTACAAACTGTTACACCCAGATATTTAAATGAGTTGACTAATTCCTACTGTGACTCATACACTGTAGTAATAAGACAGTACGTTTTCTCGTTTGATGAGGCGTACAACTTCTGAGCGTTTAATGCACCATTTTGAAAATATATCATGGTGCTAGGGTACTTCGCTACAGATATCTGCATCATCTGCAAAAAGACCGAAGTTGTTATTAATATTGCGTTCAAGCTCATTCATAGACAACATGAGCAGCAAGGGTCCTAACACACTTTCGTAGCCGGCCGGGGTGGCAGAGCGATTCTAGGCGCTACAGTCTGGAACCGCGCGACCGCTACGGTCGCAGGTTCGAATCCTGCCTCGGACATGGGTATGTGTGATGTCCTTAGGTTAGTTAGGTTTAAGTGGTTCTAAGTTCTAGGGGACTGATGACCTCAGAAGTTAAGTCCCATAGTGCTCAGAGCCATTTTTGAACATTTTCGTAGGACACGCCTTAATTTACTGCTCCATCGAAGACAACATCCTGTGACCTCCCTACCAAGTCACAAATTCCGACTGACATCCCAAACGTTCGTCTTTCGTTAATAAGCTCTGGTGTGGTACTGTGGCCCTAGAGCTACACTCGCTACTAGTCAGTAACCATAAGATGTTCCGGATTCTGAAATGGTACATGTGTCGTTTCAGGGACTGCGAGCCGTTTTTTTGTTTATTTTTTATTTTTTTTAAATTTTTTTAAAAGGAGGAATAGGGGCTGGGGGGACGTTCTGTGCAGCTGGTTTCCCTTGCCTCATCGACGGGTTCTTCTTTCTGAATGAATCATCGCGGACTAAAATGAACTAGCAATGGAAGTACAGTGTACTGATGTCCATAGCAAAATTCATAATTAATAGCGAAAACTGATATAAGCCAAAACCAGTAAATATGGATCCGTAAACGAGCTGGTTGCAATAGATTTGCAGAACGGGATTACGAGCCGTCACTGACTTCACTACGAATTATTGTCCTACTTAGTAAAACTGTAAGCTCACCGGACAAAATTAGTTACCCCAGTGCAGACGTACTGGTCATGGTCAGTCCTTACAGATAGCGCAGTAATCGAGTCATGTGCTTAACTGTGCGCGCACTGCCTCTACGTGAGCGTAAGGCAGTAGCGATCAGTAAGACATATGTGTTTCAAGAAGACATTGTATGTAAACATGTGTGAATACCAGCACCTGACAGAGTGGCAAAAAGGGGAAATAGTGTTTGGCCGTGCCTGTGGCCGTACTGCGTGTGAAGTTGCTGGGTTTGTTGGAGTTTCGAGGCGGGCTATTCAGCGTGACTACAGGCAGTGGTGTAAAACACATCACATGGCCACGAAACATGTGGTCCCTTTTTTTTTTGTCGAGAAGGACCGAAGACGTGTTTCGTGGGTTGTAAATCAACTTCGCTGCAGGCCGTGAAGGAAGGTCCATCCCGACCTGTTAGCGAGAGAACATCGCGACCGGAATTGTGCGCGATGGTCATCTCGCAAGAGGCAACTGCTCAGCAGGCACATAAAAACAATAGCACAGTACGTTGGGATGGTAGAATACGTGACTGAAATAAAAGATTGTAGTCCAGTCATAAGTTCCAGTAAGAAGCATCTTTTCTATTTCTTGAAGATGACTAGTTTCGGACACCTCTGTCCATTTTCAAAACCATCTGTATCGTAAATGTGACAATACAGGCGAAAGCCTATGTACAAAAATTACTCCTGCATTGGCGATCAAAGTGGCACTGTGGCCCTCAACAACAGTAAATAGACCACATAGGACAGAGACTGGAAAACTGTCTGCCCTATGTCGTCTATTTACTGTTCTTGAGTCGGCCATAATGCCGTCACACTTACGATGCAGATGGTTTTGAAAATGGACATAGGTGTCCAAAACTAGTCACCATCAAGAAATAGAAAAAAATGCTTCTTAATGGAACTTATGACAGAGCTACAATCATTTATTTCCATCATAAAACAAGTTACGGACTTATTTTTCACTTGCAGATTTTTCACTTGCAGCATGCTCAAAGTTCGTGAATGTGTGATTGTTTTTCTGAACACTCTCTCACCATACTACGTTTCGATTTGCCTGCAAAATCACCTGATTTGAACACAAGAGAAAATCTGTGCGACATGTTGGAACAGCGGATAAGACGCCGAATTCAGCATCCCCGCAATATGGTGGGATTGAGGGATCAAATCCCGAGCAAGTGGCTTAGCCTGGACGCGATGTACCTCCACAACCTTGAAGACTAACTTCCTAACCAAAGCCAGACGGTTATCAAGTCCAGAGGTGGAATTACGTGGTGTTAAATGCTGCTCTAGAGGTGTAATATTTTTTGTCCAGTGAGCTTATTTGATAAGTAATCTTTACGGTAAAGACCCCGTTTACTTAAGTTCATATTTCACCCATGGCCTACCTTCGGAAGAAATACAATAGTGCCTCAGCATTTTAAATGAAAAATAAACATATAATGCTGTGTCAGCCACTAAAATATATTTTATGCACCACGTGTTTCGATGGTTAACCATCATCGTCAGGAGGGAGGCGTCTTTTTCGTGGCTGTTGTCAATGGGAAGCATTGATCATTTTGTGCGGCAGCCAAGAGATTAGTTGTAATTTGAAAGTGCAAGCGACGCAGTATTTGGGCCGCATTCTGTCGTTTCTCACTGCACGTCAGTCACACAGTGCAGCTGACCTCCCCTGACTTGTCTTTGTGAATGAACCATCGCGTACATCTATAATGAAATTGTGAGACCTGAGTTTCTCCTGGCGTATACAACTTTCAAATAACTTCCGGGAATTCAGCCAGGTAACACTTTCAGCGACCGCCGATATTTCGGCGGGAGAACACCCCGCCATTTAAAGGCAAACTGCCTTGAAAATGGCGAGGTGTTCTCCCGCCGAAATATCGGCGGTCGCTGAAAGTGTTACCTGGCTGAATTCCCGAAAGTTATTTGAAAATATAATGAACTTGATTGATATTCAGTTCTCCAACTCGTATCAACTCGAATACGAGGCACAGATGCGGGTTTTGGTTCTGATGGGTGGGTGTTTGGGGGGGGGGGGGGGGGAGGGTTGCTCAGTTTCTTATTATAATATCCCTTCCCACCCAGTCTATGTAGTTTACTGTCGCCCTCAATTGTAAAGTACTACAGTTCCCTGGGGTTTAATAACAATAAAATACATAAAAAATTTAATGCAATAATAATAAACAGTTTATATTAATGCTCAACACATCGGTTGAGCATAACTCACAAGAATAATAATTTGTGCGATACAGAATCGATGTGTGGACATTATCGGCGTCTCAATTAGCACTACGATTGAAAGGAGCGTTCGTTTCACTTTTTATAGATTTACGAGAAAATGAAAGTAAATTCTCTATTTTCGAATGATTGTACAACAGTCTGATGAATTAACAGTGAAATTGCAATCAAGGACTATGTGATGAGACTTTCACTACCGCCTAATCTAATTCTGCGATGAGACCGTACACCGGAATTTCCCTCTCCTAGAAACGGACCTTTAATTACCGTATAAATCGTTCGCCGAGGTATGTGGGGTGTGCATTCAGAATTCTAACGGATAAATGGGGAATATCTGAGATATTAGTCAATGTTAAGCTGAACTTTACTGTTAGCACTATCGAATGTTGCTGTGTCCTTCACAGCTATTGCCGTTCAACGTGGAATACATCTTAAGCATACAGGGGCTATGTAATATGGGCAATAAAATTCCATCAACGCAAGGCAGGAGTTCGCTTAACAGTATTTACAGACATTGCCGGCAGAGTACAATGACAAGATAAATGTATGTAAATGTGCTCTGTAACAATCGTAGTGAACTCTTAATTTATTGCCGAACGTGAAAAGCTATTTAATATATATCAGTACTAAAATATGTGCCATTACGTACGAGTATGTTGTTTGCTGTAATAGACTAAAGCAATCATTGCATTGAAATTTTGAACAGAATTCATTTTAAACTGAAAATTTGTTCATCAACCTGAAAGGGTACTCGACAGGAAGCAAAAAATTTGCTGCTTACCGCTATTTCAAATTTTTAATGGCCATATTCGAGCAATAACGCCACCACGAGAACACAACCACAAAATTGTTTGCCTGTGATACAGTTTAACCGTGATACCAATAACAGTTTTCTCCTGATCCGGTTGCGAAGCAAATCGACGGCCACAGATGTCTATCTTCGGGGATCAAATGGTTCAAATGGCTCTGAGCACTATGGGACTCAACTGCTGAGGTCATTAGCCCCCTAGAACTTAGAACTAGTTAAACCTAACCAACCTAAGGACATCACACACATCCATGCCCGAGGCAGGATTCGAACCTGCGACCGTAGCGGTCTCGCGGCTCCAGACTGCAGCGCCTTTAACCGCGCGGCCACTTCGGCCGGCTCTTCGGGGATCCAAAGACATGGAAATCATATGGGGAGAGATAGGGACTGTATGGAGGACGAGTGAGGGCTTCCAACGAAAGTTCTGCAGCACTGGCGAAACAACCTTGGCAACCAGTGTGCCCGCCCACATGTACGCTGGGGAGCCCTTACACATCCTCCAAACGGTCCCTATCTCTCTCCATGCGATTCCCATATTTTTGGAGCCCTGAAGAAAGACATTTTGTAGTGAAATTTCGTGCTTATGCAGTATCGTCTCAGTTATGTGACTGGATTTGAGATTTCCTGCCAGAGAGGTCACAGTTCGTAGTAATTGACGGAAAGTCAGCGAGTAAAACAGAAGTGATTTCTGGCGTTCCCCAAGGTAGTGTTATAGGGCCTTTGCTGTTCCTTATCTATATAAACGATTTGGGAGACAATCTGAGCAGACGTCTTCGGTTGTTTGCAGATGACGCTGTCGTTTATCGACTAATAAATTCATCAGAAGATCAAAACCAATTGCAAAACGATTTAGAAAAGATATCTGAATGGTGCGAAAATTGGCAGTTGACCCTAAGTAACGAAAAGTGTGAGGTCATCCACATGAGTGCTAAAAGGAACTCGTTAAACTTCGGTTACACGATAAATCAGTCTAATCTAAAAGCAGTAAATTCAACTAAATATCTAGGAATTACAATTACGAACAACTTAAATTGGAAGAAACACGTAGAAAATGTTGTGGGGAAGGCTAACCAAAGACTGCATTTTAGTGGTAGGACACTTAGATAATATAACAAATCTACTAAGGAGGCTGCCTACACTACGCTTGTCCGTCCTCTTTTAGAATACTGCTGCGTGGTGTGGGATCCTTACCACATAGGATTGACGGAGTACATCGAAAAATTTCAAAGAAGGGCAGCACGTTTTGTATTATTGTGAAATACGGGAGAGTGTCACTGAAATGATACAGGATTTGGGATGGACATCATTAAAACAAAGGCGTTTTTCGATGCGGAGGAATCTTCTCACGAAATTCCAATCACCGACTTTCTCGTCCGAATGCGAAAATATTTTTTTGACGCCGAACTACATAGGGAGAAACGATCACCATGATAAAATAAGGGAAATCAGAGCTCGTACGGAAAAATATACGTGTCCGTTCTTTCCGCCCACTGTACGAGATTGGAATAATAAAGAATTGTGAAGGTGGTTCGATGAACACTCCGCCAGGCACTTAAGAGTGATTTGCAGAGTATCCATGTACATGTAGATGTAGATGTAGATTCGTCGCCGAAGAGGTACATGCCTGGGTAAAGGCATTGTTTCGTAGCCATGATGGCACTGACTGTCTTGTCTCACAATGGGATAAATGCGTTGACACTTATGGTGATTACTCTCGAAATAATAAAGGGTTTATTAACTTTTATCCATGTGTCATTTCACTACCCCTTATAAATATTACTTAAGACAAAACCTTATTAACTTTTATGGCCATCAATGTACGTAATGACATCATCATGCACGAGTGCACCTAAGGCATGAAAATCGCACTCAAAATAAGCCACTGGCAAAAGGGGAGATGCTGCATACACTATGTGTTCAAAAGTATCCGGACACCTGTCTGAAAATGACTTACAAGTTTGTGGCGCACTCCATCGGTTATACTGGATCTCAATATGGTGTTGGCCCACCCTTAGCCTAGATGACAGCTTCCATTCTCGCAGGCATACGTTCAATCAGGTGCTGGAAGGTTTCTTGGACAATGGCAGGCCATTCTTCACCGAGTGCTGCACTGAGGAGAGGTATCGTTGTCGGTCGGTGAGGCCTGGCACGAAGTCGGCGTTCCAAAACGTCCCAATTGTGTTGTTTTGAATTCAGGTCAGGACTCTGTGCAGTCCAGTCCATTACGGGGTTGTTACTGTCGTGTAACCACTCCGCCACAGGCCGTGCATTATGAACAGGTGTTCGATCGTGTTGAAAGATGCAATCGCCATCCTCAAATTCCTCTTCAACACCAGGAAGCAAGAAGGTGCTTAAAACATCAATGTAGGCCTGTGCTGTGATAGTGCCACGCAAAGAAAAACAAGGTGTGGAAGCCCCTCCATGAAAAACACGACCACACCATAACACCGCCGCCTCTGAATTTTACTGCTGGCACTACACACGCTGGCAAATGACATTCACCGGGCATTCGCGACCCACACCCTGCCTCGGATCGCCACATTATGTACCGTGATTCGTCACTCCACACAACGTTTTTCCTCTGTTCAATCGTCCATTGTTTACGCTCCTTACACCAAGTGAGGCGTCGTTTGGCATTTATCGGCGTGATGTGTGGCATATGAGCAGCCGCTCTATCACGAAATCCAAGTTTTCTCACCTCCCGCGTAATTGTCACAGCACTTGCAGTTGATCCTGATGAAGTTTGGAATTCCCGTGTGATGGTTTGGATAGATGTCTGCCTATTACACATTACGACCCTCTTCAACTATCGGCGGTCTCTGTCAGTCAACAGATGAGGTCGGCCTGTACGCTTTTGTGCTTTACGTGTCCCTTCACGTTTTCACTTCACTATCACATCGGTAACAGTGGACCTAGGGATGTTTAGGAGTGTGGAAATCTCGCGACAGACGTATGACACAACTGACATCACCTGACCACGCTCGAAGTCCGTGAGTTCCGCGGAGCGCCCCATTCTGCTCTCTCACGATGTATAATGACTACTGACAAGGGAACCTCCCCATCGCACCCCCCTCAGATTTAGTTATAAGTTGGCACAGTGGATAGGCCTTGAAAAACTGAACACAGATCAATCGAGAAAACAGGAAGAAGTTGTGTGAAACTATGAAAAAATAAGCAAAATGTACAAACTGAGTAGTCCATGCTAAGATATGCAACATCAAGGATAACCTGAACTCAGGAGAGCTGTTGTCCCGTGGTTAACGTGAGCAGTTGTGGAACGAGAGGTCTTTGGTTCAAGCCTCCCCTCAAGTGAAAATTTTTATTTTTTTATTTTCGCAAAGTTATCATCTGTCCATTCGTTCATTGACGTCTCTGTTCACTGTAACAAGTTTAGTGTCTGTGTTTTGCGACCGCACCGCAAAACCGTGCCATTAGTAGACGAAAGGACGTGCCTCTCCAATGGGAACCGAAAACATCTGATCGCAAGGTCATAGGTCAACCGATTCCTCCATAGGAAAACACGTCTGATATATTCTATACGACACTGGTGACAGCATGTGCGTCACATGACAGGAATATGTTGTCGACCCACGTAACTTGTACACTTGGCGAATGGGTAAAAAGATTCTTCTACATTGCCCGATTTAAGTTTTCTTGTGGATGTGAGAATTACTCCCAAAACAGTGATGAAAACATAAGAGTTTGTCACATAAACTGCAACAAATGAATGCAACAGTTTCACAGTGGCACAGTTTTCCCTGCGCTATGTCAAAACATATGTTTTTAACGTTTTCAAATTTTTCCGTGTGTAGACCGTCGAATCCTGCATATGCCCAAGAAAATCTGAACATGTCGTGGAATTTTGGAAAGCGAGGTTGATTTGTGTGAGTGCCTGAACTTTGATAATTGTCTGAAAATAAAATTTTAGGCTCGAAGGAAGATTTGAACCAAGGATCTCTCGTTCCGGAGCTGCTACGCTAACCACGGGACCACGGCGCTCCTCAGTTCAAATCATCCCTGATGTTGCCTATCTTTGCATGGACTACTCAGTTTGCTAATTTTGCTTATTTTTTTCATAGTTCCACACAACTTCTTTCTGTTTCCTCGATTGATCTGTGTTCAGTTTTTCAAGGCCTATCCACTGTGCCAACTTATAACTAAATCTGAGGGGGGTGCGATGGGGAGGTTCCCTTGTGAGGTCGCTGATATGGACTACCTCGCAGTAGGTGGCAGCACAATGAACCTAATATGAAAAACATATGTTTTGAGGGTGTCCAGCTACTTTTGATCACATAGTGTAGAGTAAATAGCTCACGAATTCCTCGTCCGTTCAGGATGTCGGAAGGGTTGGCAACTATGTTGGTGTAGATACAGGGCAGCCCCACGAACACGGATCTCACGCTCAGCAAGGCGAAGCTGCTGCAGATGTGGGGCAGAGGAGCGAGATCTTGCGTTGCATCAAGGCCAGAAGGCAGCGAAGCGCTGGCATCACGCCAGAACGCTCTCGTCGGAGGGTCACCGCCCAGTGACATCACCAGGAGCACGGGCTTCGTCACACAGCATGCGGCTTTAATTAGCTGTCTTCGCACACAGCAGCTCGTGTCACACGCTCGCAGCGCCCCCTCAATTGCACGGCGACTCTTAATGCTGCACCGTCTCGCATTCTTAGAGTGAGTTCTCAGTATTCGGAGCACACTGCCTATTCTAGCTCCCTTATCCTACGAAACCTGATCACCACAGTTCCTGCTAATGCATGTATTACCGAAAGCATCAGATGTCACACCTTTTCCACAATGTTCCGTTTTCTGGAAGTGCTGCAGGTTTCGGCGCATCGCTCTGAACTTAATATTCCATATCTACATTTTCGTACATACTCCTCAAGCCACTATACTGTGCATGGCGGAGGGTATGCAGAACGTCTGTGCACCATTCTCTTCTGAGTATACAGAGTGGTCCATTGATAGTGACCGGGCCAAATATCTCACGAAATAAGCATCAAACGAGAAAACTACAAAGAACGAAACTCGTCTAGCTTGAAGGGGGAAACCAGATGGCACTATGGTTGGCCCGCTAGATGGCGCTACCATAGGTCAAACGAATATCAACTGCATTTTTTAAAATAGAAACCTCCATTTTTGTTACGTATCCGTGTAGTACGTAAAGAAATATGACTGTTTTAGTTGGACTGCTTTTTTCGCTTTGTGATAGATGGCGCTGTCATAGTCACAAACATATAAGTACGTGGTATCACGTAACATTCCGCCAGTGCGGACGGTATTTGATTCGTAATACATTACCCGTTTTAAAATGGAGCGTTTACCAGTTTCGGAAAAGGTCTATATCGTGTTGATGTATGTCTATTGCGATCAAAATGCCCAACGGGCTCGGTATCCTGGACGACATCATCCAAGTGTCCGGAACGTTCGCCGGATAGTTACGTTATTTAAGGAAACAGAAAGTGTTCAGCAACATGTGAAACGTCAGCCACGACCTGCAACAAATGATGATGCCCAAGTAGGTGTTTTAGCTGATATTGCGGCTAATCCGCACATCAGTAGCAGACAAATTGCGTGAGAATCGGGAATCTCAAAAACGTCGGTGTTGAAATGCTACGTCAACATCGATTACACACGTACCATATTTCTATGCACCAGGAATTGCATGGCGACGACTTTGATCGTCGTGTACAGTTCTGTCACTGGGCACAAGAGAAATTATGGGACGATGACAGATTTTTTGCACGCGTTCTATTTAGCGACGAAGCGTCATTCACCAACAGCGGTAACGTAAACCGGCATAATGTGCACTACTGGGCAACGGAAAATCCACGATGGCTGCGACAAGTGGAACATCAGCGACCTTGGCGGGTTAATGTATGGTGCGCCATTATGGGAGGAAGGATATTTGGCCCCCATTTTATCGATGGCAATCTAAATGGTGCAGTGTATGCTGATTTCCTACCTAATATTCTACCGATGTTACTACAAGATGTTTCACTGCATGACAATGGCAATGTACTTCCAACATGATGGATATCTGGCACATGTGTAAGTAGGCTGTTTATGTTTTCTTATTGGCAACGTTACGTAGCGCTCTGTATGAAAATCACTGGCTGTGCTGTGTGCACTCTGTGGCTAGTTTGCATTGTTGTCTGCCATTGTAGTGTTGGGCAGCTGGATGTTAACAGCGCGTAGCGTTGGGCAGTTGGAGGTGAGCCGCCAGCAGTGGTGGATGTGGGGAGAAAGATGGCGGGGTTTTGAAATTTGTAAGACTGGATGCCATGAACTGCTATATATATATTATGACTTTTGAACACTATTAAGGTAAATACATTGTTTGTTCTCTATCAAAATCTTTCATTTGCTAACTATGCCTATCTGTAGTTAGTGCCTTCAGTAGTTAGAATCTTATTTAGCTGGCAGTAGTGGCGCTCGCTATATTGCAGTAGTTCGTGTAACGAAGATTTTTGTGAGGTAAGTGATTCATGAAAGGTATAGGTTAATGTTAGTCAGGGCCATTCTTTTGTAGGGATTTTTGAAAGTCAGATTGCGTTGCGCTAAAAATATTGTGTCAGTTTAAGTGTATAATTGTTCAAAGGGGACGTTTCACATGGTGTCGTGGGGTTTCCTAACGTGGGGTTTCCTACGAGCAGTGGCGCACTAAACCTGACTGAGGCCCGGGCCGGCAAAACAAACTGAGGCTCCCCTTGCTGCCCTCTCACACCCTCCTCACCACACAGGAGTTCTCCGAGAGTTTCAAACGCAAACGGAAGGAAATCCCACATTGCTTATCATCTTCATTTTGTGTCGTGATAATTTACAAGGTATAACGTTATTTTACGTAACACTGAAAGTGACTGATTTCTGTTGTTCGAATCCATTATTTATGTTTCGCAACTAAGTCAGCCTAGAGCGAGCGGGGTGTATAAAAATAAATCCCTAGTTCCCAAACCAAGAGGAAGGTCACAGTCTACATAAAACTTCGTTCAGTGCATGGTAGAGGGTACTTTACTTACGGATTTCAACAAAAGACACAGTGTTGCACCGATCTTGATGAAATGTTGTACATTTGATCTTCAAAACAAGGGGAACCTCACCGTCTACGTGAAATTTCACACGGTGTATGGCAGAGGGTACGTTACAACAGAATTACACACCGTTTGAGTGATCAGCTTTGGAGTTGGCTCATGTATGTATGTTTCGTGGTGGAGGCATTTATTCAATCTAATGTATGCTGGATGGCGGAGGGTTGGCCTACCTTTAAATAACTTCAACATCGTTTCGTCAATCAGTATGAAAGTTGGCAGATATACGAATTTTTTCATAGACAGGGAAAGAGGAGATGGCATGACGGAGGTGGAGGAGGAGATATGCGGAGAGGGGAGAACATGATGGCGGCGGGGAGGGGGTAGGAGGTGCATCCAGAGAAGATAGAGAAGCAGATTAAAAGAGAGAGGGAGCAGCAGGTAAAAGGAGAAAGGGGGAAGGTGGTGAATGACTAATGGAACGCCCGCATCTCGTGGTCGTGCGGTAGCGTTCTCGCTTCCCACGCCCGGGTTCCCGGGTTCGATTCCCGGCGGGGTCAGGGATTTTCTCTGCCTCGTGATGGCTGGGTGTTGTGTGCTGTCCTTAGGTTAGTTAGGTTTAAGTAGTTCTAAGTTCTAGGGGACTTATGACCACAGCAGTTGAGTCCCATAGTGCTCAGAGCCATTTGAACCATTTTTGACTAATGGAACACTGTAATAAATACATAAGTTAGGGGTGTTATTGTGAATTTGATGTACTATCAGAAGAAGCGGAGGAGGAGGTGGACAGGATGGAGGACAGGAGGATGGAGAGGAGGAGGAAGTGTTGTGAGAGAGGGGGGCAGATGGAGGAGATGGAAAGAGAGACGGATGGGCGGAAGGAGGAGGTGGATAGAGAGACGAGATAGGACTAAATGGACAAGAGAGATGAGGGAAGAGGGGATGGAAAGACATAAAACTGGGATGAATAAATATCTGGGCAACGCTGGCTTTACTGTTAGTAATTAGATAAAGATTTACGCGATAATTGGCGTGTTCATCTGAAGGAAATTATAGAATATTTTCCTATGGTTACATGGGGCGTATAAAGTCTCGATAACTAGAGTGTTGTTGTTGATGTCTACAGATGATAAAATTCGTTGCTTAATATAGATGACTCCACCAAAGTTATTCTAGTTGGAATTTCATCTTTATAAAATGAACTACATAATAATCAGCTGAAAAATGCTCCTGTTGGAGCACAATAAAGGCAAATATGATCGTGTTTAAAAGAATCTGACAGAAAAGTGGGCAACCAGCTGTCTGAGTCCTCATTCCGGCTTCCTCACCAAAAATTCTGGAAGCTTCACAGGACGAGTGACCATGTTATGTAAGAAATTTACCAAGTAAAATTTCAGTTTTGCTGAGTTAAAAATTCAATAAATAGCAGATTTTGTATAAGAACTTTAGAAATACCGTTAAAAGCGTACTTTTGTGAATGAGATCCGCCAAATACAAATAATTAGTTTCGTATGACATATATGACGAAACTCCAGAATCGGCAAGTTAACTTTGCGAAATTATTGATGCTGGTAAAATGTGTGCTGTATTTACACATACCGTTTTGGAACAACAATATTTTTAAGTATCTTCTGGTAAACCTTTCGGGATGTAAGGTCGTGGTCCATGAAACTCTTCAGCTCCTAACGTTTCGTCCAGAGCTGCGCTGGACATCTTCAGAGGGGTGTTTCACCTCCGGTGAGTCTTGCCGGCAAGACTCACCGGAGGAGAAACACCCCTCTGAAGATGTCCAGCGCAGCTCTGGACGAAACGTTAGGAGCTTAAGAGTTTCATGGACCACGACCTAACATCCCGGAAGGTTTACCAGAAGCTATGTCATCCGGTCGTGAAAGCCTTCATAATATTTTTAAGGACCACAGAAAATCGCAGAATTTTTCACACAGAACATAACGGTAAATTTTTTATCATCCCACTTTTTCGAATCTCTAGAGCCCCTCCGTGGTGACGCTCGTGTTTCCGGATGCAAATAAATATCGTAACCGTGAACTTTCCGACTGACGTGAAAATAAGAATATCCCTTCACATTTTATCCAGGCTTAGGACTGGCTCTGCACGTAGTACATACGCATGTTTAAATTTTTTTTCATTTTATTTATTTTTACTTATTTTTTTGTTGTTTGTTTTTGTTGTTGTTTTTGTTGTTGTTCAACATTACAGTAACAAATTGTATAACCTTTTTTTCTTATCAATCGTAATATCTTATTAAATTTTTTGTAAAAAGGCTAGGGATTTTAAACACCTTTTTAAATCTCCAGAGTCTTCATATGTTTTCGTAATGTCTTTTAATCTTTTGTCAAGATCTATGTACCATTTCTTTCTTTTTTGAAGAGGCAGGCCAATTGAACCTTTTTTAATTTCAAAACTAGCATTCACTGCCTCCTTCTTCAGCTTTTGAATCAGAAAGTACGCATTTGGATGTTTCTGATTTATTGAGAAGTTCAGTTTTCTATGCCAACCTTCGACAGCATTCGTCGTTCTGGGTCGTTGGTTAAAAACATTCCACATTTTAATAGGTATATTAGGATTTTCCATCCACTGATCAACCATATAGTCTGCAAATGCTGTGATCCTCTCTCCACCGGGCATTTGTTCCATTATTAAAATCCACGCTTCATCGACAGTGTTAAGTGGATGATGCGCCACTGCAGCACACATGCGACAAAACAGTCGGACTTCCTCCCTATCCCTGTAGTTCTCCGTTAATCCCAGTTCCTGTATCTTCTTCCACAGACACTGGTTAAAGTGAAAATTACAACCGGAAAGTTGTGTTTCAGGGAACACCGAATTCATTGCTTTAATTGTAGCCATTTCAAAATCTAGCACTGCAGTTTTGGTGACCATCCAGGCATCTTAGATTTCAATCCAGGAAAAAGTCTTTCATATGAATTTTGACTTTTGTCTGGCAGCATAGCAAATAAAACAGGAAATATCTTAGTTGCCTCTTCTGTACTTCCGATGTCGACATGGATTATGTACAATTGTTTGAACTGTTTCGAACAGCTGTCAAATGTCCCATCCATAAGCACAGTTCCATTGTCACAAAGGATTTTCTCTGCTTCTTCACAAGCAAATACTAGAAGTTTCTTGCCTGGAACAGAGCCATCATCAATCTTCAAAAAACTATTAGCTTCCGTTAATTTCAAAAGGTATTCGCTACGGTGAATTTCTGGGTTGTCCCAGTAGCTCCTCTCGCCTTACACAATTGAGTCTTGGAGCTGTCATAATTCGGAATATATGCCACGAATTCTAATCCTTTATCTTTCAAATCTTTAATTTCCTGCTTAAAAATTTGGGCTACAGGCACTGTATTTCTTTCACGAACTCTTTTTCTGCAATTATGTAGTCTTTTCTTTATCTCCACATCTGTTTTGTCAGGTGGACAAGAATGTTGCTGTTGAGCAACGATTTAACCATTTGCAATTTTTAAACGGCCTTTGCACCTTCCCCGTTCATAATTGACGCACATACAGTTCGTATATTCTTCATTTTTCCTATAAATACGGTAGAGATGACCATCCTTGGTAAGACACGCCCTCCCTTTTCTTGTTGTTATCACTTCCATCGTGTACACTGCTTAGAACAGATGTCGTATAGGAAAGCGCATGGAACGAAAAGCTATCTATCAACGACGGTGACAATACCTGCACTGAGGGTGAGCGACAGGGATAGACAAGCAGTGGGAGAGGATCAGTTCGCAAACACCTCGTTAGGGAACCGATTGCTCGGGACAGCTTCGCTACCTGCTGTACCCTTGTAGGAAACCCCACGATAAGAAATCCCCACGTAGCCGCACTTCCCCAGTATTCTACAAATAAACCGAAGTCTACCGTCTGCTTTACCCACGACTGTCCCTATGGGATCATTCCACTTCATATTTCTACAAAGAGCAACACTTAGGTGTTTGCATGTGTTGGCCGATTCTAACAGTGTCTCATTGATGCTATAGCCACAGGACACTACGTTTTTTCGTTTTATGAAGCGCACAATTTTACGTTTTTGAACATTTAATGCAAGTTGTCAGTCTTTGCACCACTTTAAATCTTATCAAGATCTGACTCAGTATTTATGCAGCTTCTTTCATTGTAGAGAACTGCATTATGTTCAAAAAATTTCTCTGCAATGTCATTAACAAAAAACATGAACAGCAAGAGTCCCAACACACTTCCGTTGGGCACATCCGGGTTACTTCTACATCTTATGATGACTCTCCATCTAGGATACCATGCTGAGTCCTCCCTACAAAAATGTCCTCAGTCCAGTCACAAATTTCACTTGATACCCCATACTTTTGACAAGAAGCGTAAGTGTGATACTAGTTGAAATGCTTTACGGAAATCAAGAAATACTGCATCTGCCTGACTGCTCTGATCGAAAGCTTTCAGTATGTCATGTGAGAAAAGTGCTAGCTGGGTGTTACATGATCGATGTGTTCGGAATGCCCGCTGGTTGGCATGGAGGAGGTCATTCTGTTCGAGATCCCTCATTATGTTTGAGCTCGGAATATGTTCTGAGATTCTACAACGAATAGACGTCAAGGGTACTGTGGATCACTTCTACGGCTCTTATTGTAGTGGGTGTGTGTAACCTGCTCTTATTTCCAAGAGCTGGACAAGATTTTTTGTTCAGAAATGTTCATGTGCGTTTGAATTCCTAAGGGACTAAACTCCAGAGGTCTTCGGTCCCTAGACTTAAACACTACTTAAACTACCATATGCTAAGAACAACACACACACACACACACACACACACACACACATGCCCGAGGGAGGACTCGAACCTCCGGCGGGAGCTGCCGCGCAATTCGTGACATGGCGCCTCAAACCGCGCGGTCACTCGGCGCCTTTTTTTTCCCGAAGGACTTACGACAGATTACAGTTAGAAGAAGGTCAACCGCAAATTCAGTATTGAATCTGATAATCGTGAAAGGAACTGAGTACGTGTGTAGCTGAAGAGTGCGAGAACGTACAATGTTTGGTAACTTGCTTTCTGTGACACAATTAGGTAATTTGTTTGCGGTCAGTGGCTTCCAAATATTTTGTCGAGGAATGGATAACGAAAAGAAAATACGTGACTGTGCAGAAGGACTGGGAAAAAGAAGAAAAACAAAAGGAGAAGAGTGCACATTGCGAAAAGACGTTTAGTCGCGAGAGAGCCGTATTGGAAACAGCTCGGCTTGACGCTGGGCAGGTGGTGCTGCATTACGGGTGCGGGCTGAGCTGCACCGGATGTAAACACAGCGGCATAGGGGGTCGCCTGGCAACGCCGCCAGTCCGGTCTGGGCGCGCCAATGACGTCAGGGCCCGCCTGCCCCTTTCAAACGGCAGCTCGGCGGCGGACAGGAAACGGAATGCAACGGCACGTTCTCCGTGCCCTTCTGCGCAGCGCTGTTGTCCGCTCTGTCATTGCCACTGGTATCGAACTGCTGTGGCGCGCAGTTACGTAAAGTGGTGGCCGCCAACGAAAAGCTTCTTGCGACGTATCAACATGGCGTTCAAGCCACAACACGCTACTCGTGACCCAGCCCGACAAACATGATAAGTGCAGGCACTGGGTGAGGTGGTTCTTTCCGGTTCTTATTCATTGTTAATGCGAAACTAAACGCCAAGAACTTGCATTAGAATCGACCAAAACTAAACTGCAGTTGAAATGGTTCGCGAGCAGATAGTACATGTACACGCTAGCCACGTTGCAATGGTTCGCGAGCAGATAGTACATATAACGCTAGGCACGTTATTCCCTGCAACATATCTAGTTTTGTATCTACATCTGTATCTACTTGGCTACTCTGCAACTCACACTTAAGTTCCTGGCGGAGGGTTAATCGAACTTCCTTCACAGTAATTCTCCTATGATTTCACTCTCGAACAGAACGCGGAAAAAAGAACACCTGTACCTTTCTTTGGGAGGTCCAATTTCCCTCATTTTATTACGATTATTATTTCTCCCTATGTCCGCCTCCGTAGCGAAGAGGTAACGTTACCGCCTACCACGCGGGGGGCCCAGAATCGATTCCCGGCAGGGGACTGGGTGTTGTGTGTCCTTCACCATCATTTTCATCATCAGCGACTCGCAAGTCGCCGATGTGGCGTCACCTAAAAAAGGACTTGCAATATGGCGGCCGAACTCCCCCGAATGGGGCCTCCCAGCCAACAATACCATACGATCATTTGCATATTTTCATTTCTCCCTATGTAGGTCGGCGTCGGTCCGAGTGGCCGAGCGGTTCTAGGCGCTTCAGTCTGGAACCGCGCGACCGCTACGGTCTCAGGTTCGAATCCTGCCTGGGGCTTGGATTTGTGTGCTGTCCTTAGGTTAGTTAGGTTTAAATAGTTCTAAGTTCTAGGGGACTGATGACCTCCGCTGTCCCATAGTGCTCAGAGCCATTTGAACCATTTGAAGGTCGGCGTCAACAATATATTTTCGCATTCGAAGGAGAAAGTTGGTGACTGAAATTTCGTGGGAAGATCCTGCCGCTACGAAAAACGCCTTTGTTTTAATGATTTGCACCCGAAATCCTGTATCATGTCCGTGATACTCTCTACCGTATTTCTCGATAATACAAAACGTGCTACCCTTCTTCGAACTTTCTCGATGTACTCCGTTATTCCTATCTGGTAAGGATCCCACACCGAGCAGCACAGCTCTAAAAGAGGACGGATAGTATAAATGGAGGCTCTGTCTCTAACCACTCACTAAAAGCTATTTTTTTCACGGCGCGTTTCGAACGTAAGCTTTGTCTCTTATATGTTACTCGCCAGTATTGCTGCCAGAAACTCAACGCCGTTAGATATTCTGTAGAAGACATCTGATTCAGTAACAGCAGTGGACATGGGAGAACAGATATAACACTACTGAAAGTTTTGTTGGAACTACTGCAGGCCCACAGCGTCGATATTTTTCTCTAATCTCCGTTACGGGCTGTATAATTTTTCTAATTAAATTGCTATTGGCCAATTTTGTCGTTGCTTGATGATGAATAAAAGGCAACATTGACCAATAGCAAATAAATTTGAAGATTGTACAGCCCGTAACGGACAGTGTTTTCAGTTGAAAAAGCACTGAAAGTGGGCTGCAGATGAGAGATTATCTCAGTGGATGGGAGGACAAAGTTTAATATCTCGCCAACGTCGGCGTCATCAGCGATTACTTTAAACATAGCCATGTTCGTTTTGAAGCAAAAGTTCACTATTTGTATATGTGTTTGCTGTAAGTTTTTTTAAAAGGATTCTGTCGTGTGCAAGCAAGATTTTCTTCTTTTTTTCACCTATACATGTTTCAGTGAAGTTTCATCACCAGTGCGTTCCCTTCAGTTTATTAACAGCACACACTGCAATTGATGTAGATGTCTGTCATCTGCACTACAACTAACATTTTGGTACAGTTTTTTCGTCTTCAGTTTTTTGATTTCCACTTTGGTGTGACTGAAACTGTACTCGCAGAAACATTCTGAATCACTGTTACGAACCGTTTGAATGTTTCATAAACAATGAGTCAATGTGTGTTTGCTAGTAACATTTCAGAATAATGAAACGTGGAAACCGAAAAAAAAATTCAGATGACAAGAAGAATGAAGGGAACCCATTGACAATGAGAATTCACAGCGCGATATTACAGTGCCTGTTATTCGGATTCCTATGCAAAGTTCCTTTGGACGTGCATGCTTCGTAATCAGAATAACAGAGGCACTGCAGTATCGTACTTACCTGGCGACACCCGGCAAGCGACTTTTAAGTACAACGTCTGATCTGCACGGCAATATACGTAATGGATGTACGAGTACAGGTCGTAGACGCATGGTTGACGACATATGGAAGTTTGGGTCTGGCCGTGAGTCATGCACGGGTAGCCAAATGGTACGCGGCACGGTAGCTCAGCTACCCTTTGTAACAAAAAAACTGAGTGAATGTTTCAACGAAGAACCTAACTGGGCGTCATCGGACATCCGCCCCTAACAATTTCAATGAACGATATAGAACAAAATGAGATTTTATACAAGGCGTTTCGGTGTCAGTCATTATAATCTTCAGGTGACGTACAATGGTACAAGTCATGTTTGGACTTCGCGTGCTATAGTTTTCTCCGCCATAGCCTATGCGTAACTCTACATTAAAAAATCGCCTACAGTTTCATTTATGTCAATTTTTTGGGATAAAGATGTTCTATTATTAACTACTGTACATACCTGTTCGGCAACAGAAAAGTTAACTCATTTTAGTGGCTAGAAAGCATTGATCATGCTTTGGCACTTTTGTCAGTAATTTTATGTGTCATATGATATTACAAAGATGTTACAACTTATTTGACCATCAAGGAGGAATATCTACGGAATAATCGTAGTGTAATGTGGATGCAGCCAACGTCAAACTGAAATAGTCGTGTGGCGTTGGAATATCGCTATTGTTTACACTTTGCACCAAGATCGAGCTTTACTATTACACTTACTTGCCACAGTTTTAAACATTTATTTATTAGTGACGGCAAAGGTGAATATTTGTGGCTCTTACTGATATAAACTGAACTATGCCAAAGGAAGAAAACTTACATTTTATTGACAAGTGCTACAAAGGCCCAATTATAGTCATTATACTAGTAAAAGGCCCCCTCACTCGCTCAATATTTATTGCGTGATATCGAGTACTGCGCAGTAACTTTGACCGTCTGAAATTGGTATCGACGGTTTGCGTAATACTGAAGAAAACTGCAGAGCTGTAAAAAGTATTGGTTCTCGCTCAAGTCTGTTGTGCAGTATGTTGTACCACGTAAGAATGGTACTGCGCAATACACGGCAGTTCAAATCGCTGCGAACGAATTTCCGCAAAGAAGTGAAAAAAAATGTATGACAGAAGGTGAGGAAGTGGACTGTTTGTATGAGAGCATCTTGAGGTAGTTTGAGAAATGAATTTTGTTGTCGATCAGGAAACGCTAGATACCTCGTTGTCCGTAATAGTAGAGGAAACTGAAGATCATGGTGTCATTACAGTAAGCATAAATGTTTATTTTACTCGTAACGGTTCTCAGAATTGACAAATAAGGTCCGTGATGCTGTCCAGTGAGCACGCATGGTTTCACAGAGCAGACATAAGATAACTCAAGCTTTCAGTCAGTAATAAGTAAATAACTATTTATTTCGTTTGAAAAAGTCGTTACAGTGGAGAAATACATAGAAAACAGCACATGTACACGATAAATCGCGCAGTTCATTTGTTTGATTATTAATTAGTTATTATAGAGGTTTAAAAACCTACGCTGCCGTGAATGAGCCCCTGGTCCATTGAGATCTTGACAGGTAGCTTTTCAGATTAGTTTCGTTCGTTGTGCTTTGTTTCCGCTTTTGTGTAGTAAAAATCTCAATGCATGCGAATTCCACATCGTCGAGCGCCTACATGTTCTGTATGAAGTCGGAGTTCTGACGCTTCCCAGACCTAAATATTGCAGTGTTACTGAGTCGTTCGTGGCCTCGCATGCCACGAGATATACTCGTGTCTACACAATAATATCTCAGTAATAATGAGCATGAGAGCACCGCTCAACAAGCGCCTCACATTTTGATTTACCTTGAAACACAGTGCACTGAAGGCATAAAACCTGAGTGTGTGGCCATATATTTGTGGGACAACTGCTGGATAAATACGATAGTATGTAGATGTGCTGCCACTCAATCCGTTGAATGTGTATACATTTCGAGCGATGTCCATCAGCATGACTGTCTGAGTCTTTGTTATTCAGTTTTCCAAGCCATCGTGCTTATTTTATAATAATCATAAAATTCCCTTGGCGTAGCGGATGATAATGTGCGATTAATATGATTGGTCAACAATGTATTTGGTTCCTGCATGGAAGTAACAAATATCAACTAAATGTAGTATCCTGATTTTAAAAATACCAGTATAAATCACTAACTGCCGGCCGAAGTGGCCGTGCGGTTAAAGGCGCTGCAGTCTGGAACCGCAGGACCGCTACGGTCGCAGGTTCGAATCCTGCCTCGGGCATGGATGTTTGTGATGTCCTTAGGTTAGTTAGGTTTTACTAGTTCTAAGTTCTAGGGGACTAATGACCTCAGCAGTTGAGTCCCATAGTGCTCAGAGCCATTTTTTTGAAATCACTAACTGGTTCTAGTTTCTTAGATATCACGTTATGTTAGGTTAGTTACTCTTACAATGAGACATCAAACGTTCTTTTATATTATATAAATAAAACTATTTCTCGTTTCAGGTTTGCAACATCCCGTCTGAGCCAATGATCACTTTCGCAGTGCTCGTGTGTGAATAATAGTGACTATTTCTATTATATTTGTGGTGAGTTCATAATTAATACACAGAAGAGGAAGCTGACGCCTGTTGTCTGCAAAGCTGATCAACTGTACTTTGGATACAAGGTGGGTGACCAGGAAAATGGATGGGCTGCTCATTTCTACTGTAATACCTGTGTTGTGCATCTAAGGGAGTGGCTGAATGGGAAACAAACATCTAGCGATTTGCAGTGCTCGTTGTTTGGTGAGAACCAAAGAACCATCCGACGACTGTTATTTTTGTGCAACTCCATTGATAAAAGGAATCACAGTGGCAAATAAAAGGAGGATTGCGTATCCAAACTTATCATCAACACTTTGGCCTGTTCCCCACAGCCCTGAGTTGTCTGTACCTCAACCACCTGTACATTGGACTATTGACGAAGGAGAACATTTTATTATCCCCTGATGAAACTGAGATACAAGATGAAGATTTTACAGTTAATGAGTCAGAGATTCGTCGTCCTACACAGGAAGAACTCGACGATCTTGCTCGGGATCTAGAACTTAGCAAGCCCAAAGCAGAACTTCGGGGTTCCCGGCTGAAAGAGTGGAATATAATTCCTACGGCATTAGTATCTCCTATCGACAGCAGCACAAGGTATTTGTAGATTTTTAGCAGTGAATAGAACCGTCTGTTTCTGCAATAATATTGATGGGTTAGTGGCAGCATTGGGAAATGAACAAAACCCACACAAATGGAGGCTTTTCATAGATGTCTCAAAGGTGAGTCTGAAATGTGTACTTCTCCATAATGGGAATGAGAAAATCTCCATTCCTGTTGTGCATGCTGCAGAGATGAAATGACCATACAACTCAATGAAGCATATTCTACACTGTCTACAATACCCTGCCTTTAAGTGGAAAATCTGTGCTGATTCCAAGATTGTAGCGTCCCTCCGAGGTATGCAGTTGGGATATACCAATAGCCAAAGCGAGGCAAACCAGAACCAGAGAAGAAGAATGTACTGTATAATTCTCTTGTCCATAGGGAACAGATTCTGCTGCCACCACTCCACATCCAACTCGGTTTTTGATTTTCGCACAGGACATGAATAAGAAGAGAGCAGCCTATGAGTGCCTGTAAGAGATATTTCCTTACATGACAGATGATAACCTAAAGGAATGTGTATTTATCGGTCCACAAAATAGGACAGTCATGAAGAGCAATCATTTCGCTGCACTAATGGGCAAAAAGGAAAAAAAAGACGTGATCATTAATTTCCTTGGACACAGAAGCAGAAAATTATGTGGAATTAATACAGACTATGGTAACATGTTTCCAAAACATTGAGTGTCACATGTTTCTTAAGCTGCACCACTTACACTTGCACTTAAACTTCTTTGCAGAGTATCTCGGTACTGTTAGCGATGAACAGTGGGAGAGGTTCCATCGTCGGATATCTACGATGGAGAAGCGCTACCAGGGAAAATGGAATACTAAAATGTTAGTAACCTACAGCTGGACAATTATATATATGGTGTTACAAAAAGGTACGGCCAAACGTTCAGGAAACATTCCTCACACACAAAGAAAGAAAATATGTTATGTGGACAAGTGTTCGGAAACGCTTACTTTCCATGTTAGAGCTCATTTTATTACTTCTCTTCAAATCACATTAATCATGGAATGGAAACACACAGCAGCAGAACGTACCAGCGTGACTTCAAACACTTTGTTACAGGAAATGTTCAAAATGTCCTCCGTTAGCGAGGATACATGCATCCACCCTCCGTCGCATGGAATCCCTGATGCGCTGATGCAGCCCTGGAGAATGGCGTATTGTATCACAGCCATCCACAATACGAGCACGAAGAGTCTCTACATTTGGTACCGGGGTTGCGCAGATAAGAGCTTTCAAATGCCCCCATAAATGAAAGTCAAGAGGGTTGAGGTCAGGAGAGCGTGGAGGCCATGGAATTGGTCCGCCTCTACTAATCCATCGGTCACCGAATCTGTTATTGAGAAGCGTACGAACACTTAGACTGAAATGTGCAGGAGCTCCATCGTGCATGAACCAAATGTTGTGTCGTACTTGTAAAGGCACGTGTTCTAGCAGCACAGGTAGAGTATCCCGTATGAAATCATGATAACGTGCTCCATTGAGCGTAGGTGTAAGAACAGGGGGCCCAATCAAGACATCACCAACAATGCCTGCCCAAACGTTCACAGAAAATCTGTGTTGATGACGTGATTGCACAATTGCGTGCGGATTCTCGTCAGCCCACACATGTTGATTGTAAAAATTTACAATTTGATCACATTGGAACGAAGCCTCATCCGTAAAGAGAACATTTGCACTGAAATGAGGATTGACACATTGTTGGATGAACCATTCGCAGAAGTGTACCCGTGGAGGCCAATCAGCTGCTGATAGTGCCTCCACACGCTGTACATGGTACGGAAACAACTGGTTCTCCCGTAGCGCTCTCCATACAGTGACGTGGTCAACGTTACCTTGTACAGCAGCAGCTTCTCTGACGCTGTCATTAGGGTTATCGTCAACTGCACGAAGAATTGCCTCGTCCATTGCAAGTGTCCTCGTCGTTATAGGCCTTCCCCAGTCGCGAGTCATAGGCTGGAATGTTCCGTGCTCCCTAAGACGCCGATCAATTACTTCGAACGTCTTCCTGTCGGGACACCTTCGTTCTGGAAATCTGTCTCGATACAAACGTACCGCGCCACGGCTGTTGCCCCGTGCTAATCCATACATCAAATGGGCATCTGCCAACTCCGCATTTGTAAACATTGCACTGACTGCAAAACCACGTTCGTGATGAACACTAACCTGTTGATGCTACGTACTGATGTACTTGATGCTAGTACTGTAGAGCAATGAGTCGCATCTCAACACAAGCACCGAAGTCAACATTACCTTCCTTCAATTGGGCCAACTGGCGGTGAATCGAGGAAGTACAGTACATACTGACAAAACTAAAATGAGCTATAACATGGAAAGTAAGCGTTTCCGGACACATGTCCACATAACATTTTTTCTTTATTTGTGTGTGAGGAATGTTTCCTGAAAGTTTGGCCATACCTGTATATATCTGTGTGTGTGTGTGTGTGTGTGTGTGTGTTTGTAAATGTGCATAGATATACATGGAAATTATGTCTGTAATAAATACACTGAAGTTACGTGTATATACATAGGTATATGGAAGTGCCATACACAGAAAAAATAAGAAACACAATAGTAAGTATTACGTACATACAGGATATGTGTAATGTGTATACAGTTACAAGAAAATGCCTATATGACAAAAATAAGAACCACTAAATAATTTTAGTACCGTTTCCATATTCGGTGAAGTACAACATATTAAATAGAGCTTGTTTATGCAGGAACCTGACAAAAAGTTTTCATTTGTTGACCATTGTATTTATAGTCCCATTAAGTATGAACAAAGATTGTACTGCAAAGTAAAAACTCCCCTAAAATATTTCAGAGTGTGTTAAATCGCTAATCTGCTGCATGTCATTGCTCCAGATTCTAAGTTTTTCGGGACTATTCACTTTGGCTCACATGAAAGCCATTGTTTCACAATGCCATAGCAGTGTGATTTATTAAAAGAGAAACTCAGCAATGGTATCCGAGTGCAAAACAAAATCTAAAATATACCCACATCCGCCTCTGTAGCTAAGTGATCAGCACAGACGATGTTTGATCTATGGTTATACTTTCTGATCGTATACTGATTGCTGTTGTAATAAAGTCTACTGCACCAGATGCCATGCGGATGACTCAGGTTCGATTCTCTATACTGATCGTGCTCGTGTATGGGTAAGTTCAACTGTCGCCATCTTGAAAGTGTAATGCCACAACGAAGCATAGCCAAGGCGCAGCAGTTGAATAAGTGAACGCTCATGCCATCTGTTGGATAGTTGCGCAAACAAAAAGCACAGGTGCTTCTGCCTGGTGGCAGCTAAATTAAATTGCACTACAAGGAAGGCAGTAGCTGAATTGTGCTGCACTCTGTTGGCGAAATAAAGAAGCATTAAACTAGGATAATATTATTACGTATAGTAATAAATATAAATTTAATATTAGTTTAATATATATATATATATATATATATATATGACTGTAATTGAATGTGGTAATGTTATGGTATGTTCATTTGTAAATTGAGAACTTGGCATAGTGTAAATTAATGTTTAAATGTGAGGGAAATCCCCGAGAATGCGGATAATGCAGGTTGGCGCGTGAATTTGGTGGTAGAGAGAGAGGTGTTCTGAAACTATTTGGATGCAGAACAGAGGTTACGCGGCGCGAAAGTGACGGCTTAAGTACGGTACGGTAACGTTGCTTATAGACAGTTAAAAGTGAGCTTACAACAAACACGAACTGGATTTATGGTGTGTCAGCAAGTCAAATGGACAATAAGGCCTGCAGGATGCAACATTTCGACGGAGGTGGGTTGTGAGCGAAATACACTCCTGGAAATTGAAATAAGAACACCGTGAATTCATTGTCCCAGGAAGGGGAAACTTTATTGACACATTCCTGGGGTCAGATACATCACATGATCACACTAACAGAACCACAGGCTCATAGACACAGGCAACAGAGCATGCACAATGTCGGCACTAGTACAGTGTATATCCACCTTTCGCAGCAATGCAGGCTGCTATTCTCCCATGGAGACGATCGTAGAGATGCTGGATGTAGTCCTGTGGAACGGCTTGCCATGCCATTTCCACCTGGCGCCTCAGTTGGACCAGCGTTCGTGCTGGACGTGCAGACCGCGTGAGACGACGCTTCATCCAGTCCCAAACATGCTCAATGGGGGACAGATCCGGAGATCTTGCTGGCCAGGGTAGTTGACTTACACCTTCTAGAGCACGTTGGGTGGCACGGGATACATGCGGACGTGCATTGTCCTGTTGGAACAGCAAGTTCCCTTGCCGGTCTAGGAATGGTAGAACGATGAGTTCGATGACGGTTTGGATGTACCGTGCACTATTCAGTGTCCCCTCGACGATCACCAGCGGTGTACGGCCAGTGTAGGAGATCGCTCCCCACACCATGATGCCGGGTGTTTGCCCTGTGTGCCTCGGTCGTATGCAGTCCTGATTGTGGCGCTCACCTGCACGGCGCCAAACACGCATACGACCATCATTGGCACCAAGGCAGAAGCGACTCTCATCGCTGAAGACGACGTCTCCATTCGTCCCTCCATTCACGCCTGTCGCGACACCACTGGAGGCGGGCTGCACGATGTTGGGGCGTGAGCGGAAGACGGCCTAACGGTGTGCGGGACCGTAGCCCAGCTTCATGGAGACGGTTGCGAATGGTCCTCGCCGATACCCCAGGAGCTACAGTGTCCCTAATTTGCTGGGAAGTGGCGGTGCGGTCCCCTACGGCACTGCGTAGGATCCTACGGTCTTGGCGTGCATCCGTGCGTCGCTGCAGTCCGGTCCCAGGTCGACGGGCACGTGCACCTTCCGCCGACCACTGGCGACAACATCGATGTACTGTGGAGACCTCACGCCCCACGTGTTGAACAATTCGGCGGTACGTCCACCCGGCCTCCCGCATGCCCACTATACGCCCTCGCTCAAAGTCCGTCAACTGCACATACGGTTCACGTCCACGCTGTCGCGGCATGCTACCAGTGTTAAAGACTGCGATGGAGCTCCGTGTGCCACGGCAAACTGGCTGACACTGACGGCGGCGGTGCACAAATGCTGCGCAGCTAGCGCCATTCGACGGCCAACACCGCGGTTCCTGGTGTGTCCGCTGTGCCATGCGTGTGATCATTGCTTGTACAGCCCTCTCGCAGTGTCCGGAGCAAGTATGGTGGGTCTGACACACCGGTGTCAATGTGTTCTTTTTTCCATTTCCAGGAGTGTAGTTGCTGTTCCCGCTCAACAGGCACATGGCACGCCTTGTGGAAGTCTGCGTAATTTACGATGGACTGCAGCGACCAGCAGCAAGGTATGAAGTGACCAGTGTGTGCAGCTAATGTTGCAATATGATCTTACTACCATATGAGATCCATTGATGAGCTCACGCCAGCACAAGCAACGAACTAGTAGTTAACGTACGACAGTGTTATTATGAACAGTGTATTTTATACCGCCGCCATAACAAGTACATTTATACGTAGTGAACCATTTTATGTATTTATCAAGTTCTCTACAGTGTAAAGTCTGAGTGAAATAATAAGTTTGTGATTTAAAGTGCATCCCACGAGTGTCGTCAATTATTTACAGAAAGTAGTTCATTATTATCCCAAATCCATCACTATGTGTGTGCAGCAATATCAGTAAAAAGGTTGTATTACGTGAGTATCGGCGTATTAATACAACAAGAGGATATAATCGGAGTTAACGCCGAAAATTTCCAACAAACGCTGGAACTGACAGACGCCAGGTACCGTGCCACATTAATTACCGTTCAACTCGATGTGGTGGCTTTTCAGTACAAGATCAACGTAAAAACTCATTCAGTTTGATTAGAACAAAATGATTCTAAAGTAATGTTTTTAACATCTCTAGTAACCATCAGTTCTATAGTGTTCATTGATTATTCAATTAAAGAATTTATTGCCACCACAGTATTCATTGTACCTTCAGTACAATGCAAATTCAGTTACATTAAAATCATTACTGACAGTTGGTGTAGATCAATCTAACTTACAGCAAGTTCAAGTGTTTATCATATGTGTGTGTATATTGTGTTACGTAAATGTTGTTTGCCTGCTAGGCGTGATTAACGTACACCAGTTAGTGCATTCTGTTCAGTCACTTCAAAGAGGTTATTTTTGTTAATGAAAATCAGAATTTATTTAACATTCGATTTCTCGTACGCCATCGCCAATATTTATTCAGTAATTCCGTGTAGTAGTCTGAACTACATAGCAAAGCTATTCACGCTTATTACACGCGATAGCCGCTTTCCAGACGTCCGATGCCGCATGGTCTAAAAATATTACAGTAGATTCGGATAGTGGCATCGCAGAAGTCGCGTTAGTAGCGTTTCCAAAACTTTGATATGTAGAAACGCAGACATGCACGTAAGGATAGTGGTGAGGGGATGTATGTGTAAGTAATTCAAGCCTGTGCTTATACTGTTAAGGATCAGTAAATGCGTGATACGAGGGGCACCCACTAAGTAATACAACACTTTTGTCAACCAGTTTCGTTTGAAAAAGTGTAAAATTCGTTCTCGAACATCGTGGAATATTCCGGCTTCAGTCCCTATAGTTTCATGAAATTCCGATACGGGGCAGGGCTATACGTACCCGTCAACATGGGATCTTTAACAAAGATGCGTTCCAAACAGAGAGCTGACATTGAGTTTCTTTTGGTGTAAAACCAGAGTATCGCAGATATTCATGTCTACCGAGACATGGCAGTGGACAAAATCGTGAGTCGTTGGGCGAGGTGTCATCATCGCAACGCGGTCGCGCAAATCTGTTCGATCTCTTGCGTGCCGGCCGCCCACACACAGATGTGACACCTGCAATGTTGGAACGTGTGGACACTCTCATTCGAGGTGATCGACGGATCACACTCGAACACGTCGCTGCACAGCTGGACGTCTCTGTTGGTAGTGCTGGCATACTTGTCCAACGGTGAGGGTTCTAACATTCTGCGTGGTGTCTGTGTGTTCTAAGTCGCGTCTCCCTGCCACTTTCGCACAACGACGCTCTGAGCGTGTTTTTTAGGGAATTGACTAGTTTGAACCTGGGACCTGTTGCTGGTAAGGAGACGCCAGACCACACATGACATGTAGAGTTCAGTGAGACTAGCGATGATATAATCAAATGCTTAATGATTTCAGCGTCAGCTCCACTGCACTCCTTGTAAAAGTTAAATTTCATAAAAGAGAAAACTATCAAAATGGTCTACAGTGACCCTCAATTATCTTTAATTACTTATTTAACTTGTAAATTACAGTGGCTGATGTGGCTTCTCAATAATTATATAACAGAAAAGTCAGCGTGTTTCAGATTTTAAATTCAAGTAGCAAATGTGAATACCACGAAGTTTAATTGACGATCGACAGTAGTATTACGTAAAAAGGGGATGTAACAGAAGAGACTTCTGCAGTTCTGAGTGAAGCCTTATGCGCTCTTAAGCGGCATCGCGTGCGTTCATTACCTTGTCGGTGGTTAGGCAGCGTCATGGGGGGCAGGCGGCGCAGCTCCACACACCTCGCCATCTTGGTAGCAACTCTCTCGAACTTCTCCTTACTACAATTTAACCAAGTTAGTTTAAGAAAAGGTATTTGGCTGTGTTTTCAACTGATCAATCAGGGTCTCAATGTTAACCTTAAGCTCCGCCTACAAAAATTCTGTCTATCCAATGAGAAACGTTATACTTTGCGTGGTGGGGCAATGTTTTTGTTTGCTACGTAACAGAGACGCATATAGTCTCACGCTAAAACTTGCAGCTGGTGTGGCCCTTTTAGTGTTATCGTAACATCTATACTCTTCTTCTGGAGGGCTCTATCTTTTAACATGGCCCGGGGGGTGGACCTCCCGGCGATCGGCCAGCGATGTGGGTGTCCCTTATCGTAGGCCTTCTAGCCTACACGGCTCTGCTCTCGGCTTCTGTTCTCGTTTCTCCCCTCGGAACTGCGTCTGTTTCACGGTGGGAAGGTATGACATGCATTTAGGCGTTCTTGTGTTAGTCTGCGGTATTCCATTTGCTCACTCGTTGATCGTATTACTTTGGTTAATTTAATGTCAAGATTCATTCAGAGCTATGTGACATGTTGCCGGATTTGCTACCATGTCAGGATCTTCATAAAAGGTGTTGGATTTGCCTGACACCTTATAGGGTATGCAAGGTGTTTGCCCGCTGGATTCCTCGCTGGCTAATAACTGGTCATGAAGAGCAATGGAGCATCATTTGTGCAGAATTACTTGCGCATTACGAGGCTGATTGTGACTATGTTTTGTCGAACATCATTACAGGCGATGGGACATCACTTAGAACTGGAAACAAAATGGGAATCCTTGGATTGGAGCCAAGGAGTGGCCTAACACAAGTCTACGCATCCGACAGGAGCTCATAAGACTTCACTGAACTGTCGTTTCTCATCCATCCTATTGCCCAGGTCTCGTACCTTCTGGATTCCACCTCTTTGGCCCAACGAAGGATGCACCCTGGAGGAACCAGTTACTTGGATATTGGGGAGTTTATTGACGCAGCAACACGTTGACTTTGACGTCGACCAGTAAAGTGGTACCAGGCGTGCATACAGACCCTCCCAGTAAGGTGTCGAATTGAAAAGAGATTGTTCAGATAAATAGGGTTTTGTAGCCAAAAGAATAGGGAATAGTGTGGTGTACTGGAATCCTGAATAAAACCGACCTGCGTCCAGAAAAAAGTGTTGCATTACTTATTGAACGGCGCTCATCTTAATGGTGCAAGGAGCATAAAAGTGTCGGAACGTCAGTTCTAGAAGGATCTACGGAGTTCATTTCAATTAAATGTAGACTTCACTGCCGTGAGGGCCATCACCAGTCAGTCTTGAGAACCCAAACGCTGTGGATTCGACAATAATGTCGGTCGTTTTCAATCATTTTTACGTGTAAACCTTCCCCTTCCTAACCCTCGAATCGTGCCACATATGAAACACTGATGCCGTCTGCTCTTTCTGTACAGTCACCCCCTCCTTCCCCGCCCTTACAGCTTCCAGTCCTGACGGTAACCTAACCATTAGCTTCTTCATGCGTCGAATGATTACAATTGAAGTGAAGCTGCTCACGGTGGTCCAGTGCAGGTTGTAATTCTCCATGACAGCGAAACTCGGTAGATGTTAATGCGGAATCGATTTACGCTGGAAAACAAATTAGTTTCAGTTGTGGCCACCAGATGCAAATCTGGCGCTGTATACTGTCTGTATGACGGTATGATGTGCACGCTGTCATTTGACAAGCCATAGCATGAGTGCTCAGTATGGCTATCAAGAAAACAGACCGTGCGCTGTTAGTGAAACTGTTTTATGTGAACAGCAGCAATTACAGTGCTATCGCCAGTTGATAGGCTGAGCAGACATACGATGTCATTAAATGGTTTAAACTGAAATCTGAAAACACGGGTGAGCTTCGTGTGGTAGCTACAAGAGGGAAGCGTCCTATACCGATGGAAGTTACTGACGAGGTCGTTGTTGCTGTAACTGACCGTGCAGCATGAGCCCCGGGTAGCGCTAATGCTCTTGCACTATCACCAGAACTGTTCATCCTACGGTCAACAGTACGGAAAATTTTGCTGTCCATTTTACGCTAGTACCGTATGCCTACCTGTACAAAATCCAGAAGATGTAGCAACTCAAAAGCCATTATCCACAGCAACGTTCTGAAGTACCTCTTTTTTTTCTGGCATCTACCGAAGTTGTTGACATTTGGCCGGTCGATATTCTATGGATTGACAAAGCACGTTTTACACTACAGGGTGTAGTGAATACACAGAACTGCCGAATTTGGGGTACTGTTAAACTGCATTTTGTGCACGATAAGCCATTGCAATCATCGTATGTGACTGTGGGATGTAGATTCACAAGCACCTTCGTTCTCGGTCCATGCTTCTTTGAAGAGAATACACCAAGAGGGCCTGTAAGGTGTTCCGTGACGTCTCCACGTTATCGAAACCTCGTAGTATACAATGTGATTCTTGCTTTGGAAGAGCGCAACTGTGTGCGAACCACTGGTTTCATGCAAGATTGGGCAAGCCTCACGTCACTCGTAAAGTGAAAGATCTGTTTAATGATATCATCCACGAATGTTTTATCTCCAGACGTTTTCCGGATGCATAGCCTCCAAGATCGCCTGATATGAACCGGTGTGAGTTTTGGTTCTGGGGATATCTTAAACAAACGCCTTTACTAGGGAGACCTTTGGTCTCCACCTGATGTGAAGGCTAGTGTACAGGAAAACGTTGCTCAGATTCCACCAGAACTGCTGCGAGTAACTGGGAATCACGTCGTTTTACAATGTAGCATCTCACAATTAACAAACTATTCTGGGCTATCATGCCGTGGTCGAAGGGATTTCTCTCAGTAGCGATCCAGGGTGTGAATCGGACATTCAACAAAGCTACGATTCCCATTGAAAGTGTCCTCCTTAATGGGGACGAAACGTCGAGTTTGAAAGTGTAATCACTTCGACCACGGCATAATAGCCCAGAATTTTTTATTAACTGTGACAGTTCCGGCCGTGAAAGAGTACATTTTACATTGCAGCATCTCGTCGACGTCTCTGGTACTCATACTGAACAAACTGTGAAAACGGGCACTTGTTTGATGTTTTGTGCCCATGTCCCGCTCGTGATCCATTACATGTGGAAACATATATATACGTCTTTCTTGCATTCACAGCGCCAGTTTTGCACCTGGCGGCCAAAACTGGAACTAATTTTTTTCCGACGTAAATTGGTTCCACAATAACACATTAGAATATGTACCAAGTTTTACTGGCATACGATCTGGTACCAGGGATCCGACAGTTCGATTGTAGGTTTCTGGATGCATGTGGCATTACACCTCCACGCACAGGTCATGTAGTTCGCGTAAATAACGGGCTGCTGATATGCGTACGCGATGATGGCGCCCGATAGCGAACCAGATGGTTTCCATAGGATTTACATCAGGCTAATTTGGCCGCCGAGACATCAACGTGAGTTCACAATAATGCTCCTTAAACCACTGTAGCACGGTTCGGGCTCCGAGACACGGAAAATTATACTTCTGAAAGATGACATCAAGCATGAAGGGATGCAGGTGATCCGCAGCTGTCAGCGTGTCTTCGATTACTACCACAGGTCCCACGCAAGCGCAGGAGAATGCCTCCCACAGCATAATGCTGCTCCCACCAGCCTGCGTCCGTGACGCTCTGCACTTTTCGAGCCGCCGTTCACCTCGATGACAGCGTTTGTGGAGACGACCATCGACATGGTGATTTCCATTGATCGACGGTCGAATGCCGATCGTTCCGTGCCTACTGCAATCGTAATGGACGATGTGTGAATACGTAGGGGTGGTCTGCTGCGGAGCTCTTTGTTCAAGAATGTACGATGAACGGTGTGCTCCGAAACACTTGAGCGTGCATCAGCATTGTGCGCTTTCGCAGATATGTCACACATCACCGTCTATCCTACACTACTGGCCATTAAAATTGCTACACCAAGAAGAAATGAAGATGATAATCGGGTATTCATTGGACGAATATATTATACTAGATCTGACATGTGATTACAGTTTCACGCAATTTGGGTGCATAGATCCTGAGAAATCAGTACCCAGAACAACCACCTCTGACCGTAATAACGGCTTCGTTACGCCTGGGCATTGAGTCAAACAGAGCTTGGATGGCGTGTACAGGTACAGCTGCCCATGCAGCTTCAACGCGATACCACACTTCATCAAGCATAGTGACTGGCGTATTGTGACGACCCAGTTGCTCGGCCACCATTGACCAGACGTTTTCAATTGTTTGAATGATCTGGAGAATGTGCTGGCCAGGGCAGCAGTCGAACATTTTCTGTATCCTGAAAGGCCCGTGCAGGACCTGCAAAATGCGGTCGTGCATTATCCTGCTGAAATGTAGTGTTTCGCAGGGATCGAATGATGGGTAGAGCCACGGGTCGTAACACATCTGAAATGTAACGTCCACTGTTCAAAGTGCCGTCAATGCGAACAAGAGGTAACCGAGACGTGTAACCAATGGCACCCCATACCATCAAGCCGGGTGATACGCCAGTATGGCGATGACGAATACACGCAGCCGAACATTTTCTGTATCCAGAAAGGCCCGTGCAGGGCCTTCAACATGCGGTCGTGCATTATCCTGCTGAAATGTAGGGTTTCGCAGGGATCGAATGAAGGGTAGAGCCACGGGTCGTAACACACCTGAAATGTAACGTCCACTGTTCAAACTGCCGTCAATGCGAACAAGAGGTGACAGAGACCTGTAACCAATGGCACCCCTTACCATCACGCCGGGTGATACGCCAGTATCAGGTTCGTCGTTGAGTACAGCATCGCAGGCGCTCCTGTCTGTGATGCAGCGTCAAGGGTAACCGCAGCCATGGTCTACGAGCTGATAGTCCATGCTGGTGCAAACATCGTCGAACTGTTCGTGCAGATGGTTGTTGTCTTGCAAACGTCCCCATCTGTTGACTCAAGGATCGAGACGTGGCTGCACGATCCGTTACAGCCATGCGGATGAGATGCCTGTCATCTCGACTGCTAGTGATACGAGGCCGTTGGGATCCAGCACGGCGTTCCGTATTACCCTCCTGAACCCACCGATTCCATATTCTGCTGACAGTCATCAGAAGATTATCTTGGGAATTTGTCACCGTATAGAGTAGGGTAAACATAGTCATGTGTAGGGACTGTGGTTGTTGTGAGCGGACGCAAGGAGAATTGGCCACTCTTCGGGGACAGGTGGAGGCTTTGTCTGTTAGGCTCATCGAGCTCGAGGCGCAGGCGTCGGCTCGTAGTGGCGTTGGGGCAACTGTGGTGAGACCTATGCCTACTTCGGTGGCCTTGGAATCACATGGAACCCCTGATGTCGCTGCGTCTTCCGGCAGTGAGCATCTTACCGGTCAGCCATCACTCCAGGGTGAATGGCGGACAGTGGTGGGCTCGCGCGTGCCTGGCCGAAAGGCGAAGGTGGGATCTGGCCGCGTGGCGGCTGCCTTACCCCTTTCCAACAGGTACGGGGTGCTTCCTAGTGGTGATGACATCGTTTCCGAGCCACCACAGGATGCCTCGCCTGTTGGGCCAGTGGCCGATTCTCCGGCAAGGTCCCGACAGTCACAGAGGGCGGGCCTATTAGTTATAGGGAGCTCCAACGTTAGGCGGGTTATGGAGCCCCTCAGGAAAATAGCGGGTAGGTCGGGGAAGAATGCCAGTGTGCACTCGGTGTGCTTGCCGGGGGGTCTCGTCCGTAATGTGGAGGAGGCCCTTCCGGCAGCTATTGAACGCACTGGGTGTGACCGGCTGCAGATAGTAGCACATGTCGGAACGAATGACGCCTGCCGCTTGGGTTCTGAGGCCATCCTTGGTTCCTTCCGGCGGCTGGCTGATTTGGTGAAGACAACCAGCATCGCACGCGGAGTGCAAGCTGAGCTTAATATCTGCAGCATAGTGCCCAGAGTCGATCGCGGTCCTCTGGTTTGGAGCCGTGTGGAGGGTCTAAACCAGAGGCTCAGACGACTCTGCGACTATAATGGTTGCAAATTCATCGACCTCCGTTATTGGGTGGAGAACTGTAGGGCCCCCCTAGACAGGTCAGGCGTGCACTACACACCGGAAGCAGCTACTAGGGTAGCAGAGTACGTGTGGCGTGCACACGGGGGTTTTTTAGGTTAGAGGGACCCCCCCTTGGGCGAAACGATAAAATACCTGACGGCTTACCAGAGAGAACATTATCATCGTTGATAAAGAACGTCCGTCCTCAGAGACCAAAAACAGGAAAAGTTAACGTAATATTGGTAAACTGCAGGAGTATCCAGGGCAAGGTTCCTGAATTAGTATCTCTTATTGAAGGAAATAGTGCGCATATAGTATTAGGAACGGAAAGTTGGTTAAAACCGGAAGTGAACAGTAACGAAATCCTAGACACAGAATGGAATATATACCGCAAGGATAGGATAAACGCCAATGGTGGAGGAGTATTTATAGCAGTAAAGAATTCAATAATATCCAGTGAAGTTATTAGCGAATGCGAATGTGAAATAATCTGGGTTAAGTTAAGTATCAAAGGTGGGTCAGATATGATAGTCGGATGCTTCTATAGGCCACCTGCATCAGCAACCGTAGTAGTTGAGCGCCTCAGAGAGAACCTGCAGAACGTCGTGAAGAAGTTTCGTGATCATACTATTGTAATAGGGGGAGACTTCAATCTACCAGGTATAGAATGGGATAGTCACACAATCAGAACTGGAGCCAGGGACAGAGACTCTTGTGACATTATCCTGACTGCCTTGTCCGAGAATTACTTCGAGCAGATAGTTAGAGAACCAACTCGTGAAGCTAACGTTTTAGACCTCATAGCAACAAATAGACCGGAACTTTTCGACTCCGTGAATGTAGAAGAGGGTATCAGTGATCATAAGTCAGTGGTTGCATCAATGACTACAAGTGTAATAAGAAATGCCAAGAAAGGAAGGAAAATCTATTTGCTTAACAAGAGTGATAGGGCACAAATCGCAGAATATCTGAGTGACCACCATCAAACGTTCATTTCTGAGGAAGAGGATGTGGAACAAAAATGGAAAAAATTCAGAAACATCGTCCAGTACGCCTTAGATAAGTTCGTACCGACTAAGGTCCAAAGCGAGGGGAAAGATCCACCGTGGTATAACAATCATGTACGAAAGGTACTACGGAAACAAAGAAAGCTTCACCATAGGTTTAAGAGTAGTCGAATCATAGCTGATAAGGAAAAGCTGAACGAAGCGAAAAAGAGCGTAAAGAGAGCAATGAGAGAAGCATTCAACGAATTCGAACATAAAACATTGGCAAACAATCTAAACAAGAACCCTAAAAAGTTTTGGTCATATGTAAAATCGGTAAGCGGATCTAAATCCCCTATTCAGTCACTCGTTGACCACGATGGCACCGAAACAGAGGACGACCGAAGAAAGGCAGAAATACTGAATTCAGTGTTCCGAAACTGTTTCACTGCGGAAAATCGTAACACGGTCCCTGACTTCAGCCGTCGCACGGACGCCAAAATGGAAAATATTGAAATAAACGATATCGGAATTGAAAAACAACTGCTATCACTTAGTAGCGGAAAAGCATCCGGACCAGACGAGATACCCTTAAGATTCTACAGTGATTATGCTAAAGAACTTGCCCCCTTTCTATCAGCAATTTATCGTAGATCTCTGGAAGAACGTAAAGTACCTAGCGACTGGAAGAAAGCACAGGTCGTTCCCATTTTCAAGAAGGGTCATAAATCAGATGCGAATAATTATAGGCCTAATTCACTTACGTCAATCTGTTGTAGAATAATGGAACATGTTTTGTGTTCTCGTATTATGACGTTCTTAGATAATACAAATCTCCTTCATCATAACCAACATGGATTCCGCAAACAGAGATCATGTGAAACTCAGCTCGCCCTATTTGTCCAAGAAATTCACAGTGCCGTAGACACTGGCGAGCAGATTGATGCCGTATTCCTGGACTTCAGGAAGGCATTTGATACGGTTCCGCACTTACGTTTAGTGAAAAAAATACGTGCTTACGGAATATCGGACCAGGTTTGTGATTGGATTCAGGATTTCCTAGAAGAAAGAACACAACATGTCATTCTTAACGGTTCAAAATCTGCAGATGTAGAGGTAATTTCGGGAGTACCGCAAGGAAGCGTGATAGGACCTTTATTGTTTACAATATACATAAATGACTTAGTTGACAACATCGGTAGCTCCGTGAGGCTATTTGCAGATGACACGGTTGTCTACAAGAAAGTAGCAACATCAGAAGACTCGTACGTACTCCAGGAAGACCTGCAGAGGATTAATGAATGGTGCGACAGCTGGCAGCTTTCCCTAAACGTAGATAAATGTAATATAATGCGCATACATAGGGGCAGAAATCCATTCCAGTACGATTATGCCATAGGTGGTAAATCATTGGAAGCGGTAACGACCGTAAAATACTTAGGAGTTACTATCCGGAGCGATCTGAAGTGGAATGATCACATAAAACAAATAGTGGGAAAAGCAGGCGCCAGGTTGAGATTCATAGGAAGAATTCTAAGAAAATGTGACTCATCGACGAAAGAAGTAGCTTACAAAACGCTTGTTCGTCCGATTCTTGAGTATTGCTCATCAGTATGGGACCCTTACCAGGTTGGATTAATAGAAGAGATAGACATGATCCAGCGAAAAGCAGCGCGATTCGTCATGGGGACATTTAGTCAGCGCGAGAGCGTTACGGAGATGCTGAACAAGCTCCAGTGGCGGACACTTCAAGAAAGGCGTTACGCAATACGGAGAGGTTTATTATCGAAATTACGAGAGAGCACATTCCGGGAAGAGATGGGCAACATATTACTACCGCCCACATATATCTCGCGTAATGATCACAACGAAAAGATCCGAGAAATTAGAGCAAATACGGAGACTTACAAGCAGTCGTTCTTCCCACGCACAATTCGTGAATGGAACAGGGAAGGGGGGATCAGATAGTGGTACAATAAGTACCCTCCGCCACACACCGTAAGGTGGCTCGCGGAGTATAGATGTAGATGTAGATGTAGACAGTCATTGGATCTTCTGCTAACAGTCATTGCATCTCGGCCAACGCGAGCAGCAATGTCGCGATACGATAAACCGCAATCGCGATAGGCTACAATCCGACCTTAATCAAAGTCGGAAACGTGATGATACGCATTTCTCCTCCTTACACGAGGCATCACAACAATGTTTCACCAGGCAACGCCGGTCAACTGCTGTTTTTGTATGAGAAATCGGTTGGAAACTTGCCTCATGTCAGCACGTGTGAATGGTCTGAAAAGCTAATCATTTGCATATCACAGCATCTTCTTCCTTTCGGTTAAATTTCGCGTCTGTAGCTCGTCATCTTCGTGGTGCAGCAATTTTAATGGCCAGTAGTGTACTTTACAGAGCAGACAAGCCTTCGAACCCCACGTTATGTGAAGAGTCGTGGACGTCCAACAAAATTGCGCGTACTCGTAGTTTCACTGTCCTCGTACCTCTTTCCGTAGATGTTCACATCGATAGCACGTGAACACTAGACCAGCTTCGCCGCTTGCAAGATACTCGCTGACAGGCTCTGCGTAATAATAATCTGCCGTTTGTCAGAGTTGCTTATCTCAATGGATTTCCCCATTTGCAGCCCGTATCTTCGGTATGGCGATCCCACGTCCGTGTCTGCCCCGCTTTCACACTTTTGTTATGGTGTCAGGAGTCCGCAACGCCACCACGCGGCATCCAGTGTCGCGGTGTACAGTGGTCATAATGTTTTGGCTTATCAGTGTATACTTGTTGATGTTGTAAGGTACAGTGGTCTGAGGATGGCGCCAGTGAAGTGCCGAAACTGGTAGCTTAAAGAAAAGTAAGTCCAGAGGAAGTGGTGTTACGGTTGAGGGTGTCTTTCGTGGTTAGAATGTGGCCCCCATTATTGCGCTTAAGAAAACACTATCTGCGGAAGGATGTGGGTACATTTTACAACGTTGTGAACTGCGTACAGCAGGGGAACCGTTCAGAGGCGATGACTGTATTAGTATGATAATGCACCATGTCATAAAGCAGCACTTGTAGGGCAATGGTTCGTGAAAAGGACTGGCTTGCCCAGAGTCCCTACACGAACCCAAGGAAACATCTTTAGGATAAGTTAGAACGTCGATTTCGCTCCAAAGCCCACGGTCCAACATCACTACCTTTTCCAGTTTCGGGTCCTGAGGAAGAATGGTCTGCCGTTCCTCTATAGACACCTCAGACGTCTCATTGAAAGCATCCCCAGCAAAGTCCAAGCCGTCATAATGGCGAAGGATATCCACCAACAGTTGTCCATTTACTTTTAATCAGATAGTGTTTGTAGTATCATATTTAACGTATCACAGACTTGTGAAGTAAGCATAATATTACGTACGAGGGCGGGTTTAATTTACCCATTACAATGAATGTTGACACTACAAAAATAGTAATAGAAGCCAACATCGTCCGTCTACGGAGGCATTCCTAATACCAGAGCCGACAGCGCCGCGGTACTGCAACGCTCAACGTCCCGTCGACATCGACATCATTAGGGCAAACACACGAGGCCTGAGGGAGAATGGAAGGGCAAAGAAATCGTACGCGGCTGCTTCGAAGGAATTGTCTCTGCACTCAATAGAAGTAATCCTTGGAAACCACGTAAAACGTACAGGTGGGATGACAGGACGGCTATGTGGTGCCGCGTTCGTCCTAGACACTAGCCTAGTGGCGTAACTACTGCGTCAGAGCACTGGATAGAGGTCGGAAGACTCTTCGGACGTGCTCTGTCGTATCGAGGCCAGCTCCTACCACTGATCCGCACTGTGACTTGCTGTTATTGTCTTTTGTATGGTAACGAACAGAGCTACACAATGTTCTGGTTGTGTCCGCAAAACTTGTCCTCGTATTGTTCTGAGTCTGATGATCACAGCTGTCTGTAATGCGATTTTGTCCGTTACAATTTTTTTTTTAAAGGCTGCGATTGTGAAAACATTGGGGTTGTTTATAATGACTTATCTGCTACCAGTCACGATTTTCTCTTATTCATATTTCACAAGGCGCGTTTCGGAGAAAGATCTCCATTTTCAAGTGTGTATCTCTTTGTACTATGCCGTTTTTAATGTTTTCGAGATGTGAGGGTGTGCTTTCTTTTGTTGATATTACTGCAATATACAGGGTGCTCCATTGATCGTGACCGGGCCAAATATCTCACGAAATAAGCGCCAAACGAAAAAACTACATAGAACGAAACTTGTCTAGCATGAAGAGGGAAACCAGATGGCACTATGGTTGGCCCGCTAGATGGCGCTGCCATAGGTCAAACGGATATCAACTGCGTTTCTTTAAATAGGAACCCCCATTTTTATTACATATTCGTGTAGAACGTAAAGAAATATGAATGTTTTGGTTGGACCACTTTTTTCGCTTTGTGACAGATGGCGCTTTAATAGTCACAAACATACGGCTCACAATTTTAGACGAACAGTTGGTAACAGGTAGGTTTTTTAAATTAAAATACAGAACGTAGGTACGTTTGAACATTTTATTTCGGTTGTTCCAATGTGACACATGTTCCTTTGTGAACTTATCACTTCTGAGAACGCATGCTGTTACAGCGTGATTACCTGTAAATACCACATTAATGCAATAATTGCTCAAAATGATGTCCGTCAAGCTCAATGCATTTGGTAATACGTGTAACGACATACCTCTCAACAGCGAGTAGTTCGCCTGCCGTAATGTTCGCACATGCATTGACAATGCGCTGACGCATGTTGTCAGGTATTGTCGGTGGATCACGATAACAAATATCCTTCAACTTCCCCCACAGAAAGAAATCCGGGGACGTCAGATCTGGTGAACGTGCGGGCCATGGGTATGATGCTTCGACAACCAATCGACCTGTCATGAAATATGCTATTAAATACCGCTTCAACCGCACACGAGCTATGTGCCGGACATCCATCATGTTGGAAGTACATCGCCATTCTGTCATGCAGTGAAACATCTTGTAGTGACATCGGTAGAATATTACGTAGTAAATCAGCATACACTGCACCATTTAGATTGTCATCGATAAATTGGGGGCCAATTATCCTTCCTCCCATAATCCGCACCATACATTAACCCGTCAAGGTCGCTGATGTTCCACTTGTCGCAGCCACCGAGAATTTTCCGATGCCCAATAGTGCATATTATGCCGGTTTACGTTACCGCTGTTGGTGAATGACACTTCGTCGCTAAATAGAAAGCGTGCAAAAAAACTGTCATCGTCGCGGCAGAACTGTACACGGCGTTCAAAGTCGTCGCCATGTCATTCCTGGTGCATAGAAATATGGTACGGGAGCAATAGATGTTGATGTAGCATTCTCAACACCGACGTTTTTGAGATTCCCGATTCTCGCGCAATTAGTCTGCTACTAATGTGCGGATTAGCCGCGACAGCAGCTAAAACACCTACTTGGGCATCATCATTTGTTGCAGGTCGTAGTTGACGTTTCACATGTGGCTGAACACTTCCTGTATCCTTAAATAACGTAACTATCCGGCGAACGGTGCGGACACTTGGATGATGTCGTCCAGGATACCGAGCAGCATACATAGCACACGCCCGTTGGGCCTTTTGATCACAATAGCCATACATCAACACGATATCGACCTTTTCCGCAATTGGTAAACGGTCCATTTTAACACGGGTAATGTATCACGAAGCAAATACTGTCCGCACTGGCGGAATGTTACGTGATACCACGTACTTATACGTTTGTGACTGTTACAGCGCCATCTGTTACAAACCGAAAAAAGTGGTCCAACTGAAACATTTATATTTCTTTACGTACTACACGAATATGTAATAAAAAATGGGGGTTCCAATTTTAAAAAACGCAGTTGATATCCGTTTGACCTATGGCAGCACCATCTAGCGGGCCAACCATAGTGCCATCTGGTTTCCCTCTTCATGCTAGACGAGTTTCGTTCTTTGTAGTTTTTTAGTTTGATGCTTATTTCGTGAGATATTTGGCCCGGTCACTATCAATGGACCACGCTGTATGTAAAAGACGCGCAATTTATGTAAGTTATTCTCGACGAATACTGTGCTCTAAAGTTGTGAGTTAAGTTTAACATGTGTGAGACTGCACAAATGGACCATAAGAAAACTGTATGTACAAGTTCTTCCAAATTTTGCAACTAACTATACATAAAAAATCGATAACTAACCAAAAATTGAGCCTTTTTTAAATACAGCAGTAAAATCAACAAAACAAAGCAGAACCTCACATTTCGAAAACATTACATAAAAAAGGCATAGTACAAAGAAATACACACTTGAAAATGGGAATCATTTCCCGAAACGCGCCGTGTAAAATACGAATAAAAGAAAATCGTGACTGGCCGTAGGTTGTGTTCCAAAAATGAACAGCATAGAGACAGAAGTGATGTCAGTTTCTACAGGACCTGACCATCATTTTGCGGGACAATGCTCAAGCACGTACAGTGCAAGCTGTTACTGATTCGTTTGACTGATGGGGCTGCTAAGTGCTATACCACTTACTGCACTCCCGTGACTTAAGCCCTCGTAAGTTCAACTTGATTTCTAAACTGAAGGAAACACTTCACGGCATTCGCTTCAGAACTGCTACAAATACGTCGGGCAATAGACCGCACCGTTCTGTCAACACAACTGGCACTGCCAAGAGTATCTTACGACTTGCACATCGCTGGCAACGGGTTATACACAATGCTGGCGACTGCTCTGAAGGTCAGTAAAACTTTGAAACACGTATCTATTTTGTACGAGCTGTAAATAAATAGTTGCCACTATTAAAGTTCCAACCCTCGTACAAGGTGTTACGGGTAAGTGTAGATATTTCTGTTGGTGTCTGAGCAAGGTGTACTGAATAACATTACATCAGTATTTACTTCATTTGCAGGCTAATAATAATTATAGGTATTACAAGTCTTATGTTTTTAGGTTGGATACTACCTCTACATACGCGTGGCACAACGAAGCCATTAATGCTTACTGCAGCGGGTCAGGTATTGAAGTGTGGACGCAGATTAGTTAGTTCATGGTGAGAGGCGCAGTCCACTCAGCGGTGCCGTTACGACCGTGCAGAAAACATCAGGTCGTAAATTATGTGACGCGTTTGTGGGAAGACTATTCGACGCAGAGAATGGCAACCGACACACTGATGTGTGTACACATTAAGCTACTACGTAGAAAAATATTTGCATTTATACCTGCTACATTCCTTTAAATATAGTGTGTCCCAATTGTGTTTTATACCTGCTACATTCCTTTAAATACAGTGTGTCCCAATTGTGTTAACCACCCCAAATAACTTTTTGTCCTGTATTCTGAAAAAAAAATCAACCAAATGTTGTTTAGCTACCAGGAGAATATTGACGAGCATGGTTCATTTTCTCATAACTTTGTTCATTCCAAAGATATGAATAGCAGTATGTGTTTTTCTTAACAGAACCCTGTATTTTTTTATTTGGTGATGCTCCTTCTCAAGACGTGCTCAACAACGTATCACAGTGTACCATTCACGTAAACATTATGTCATACAAAATTAACTACCACTGTAATATAAGGAATAAAAACAGCCTCCAGTTGCGAGAGGTAGTAGTCCATAGTTCTTGACATCGGTTTCAACCCATGTGAATTCTTATTACGTTTTACTTGCTGATCATGATGATCCGCCAATTGGCTTAGTTATAACTAAAGCTGAAAGTCGTAAAAACAGCTTTCTTGTCAATTTTAATTATGACTAAGCCTATTGGCGACACATCATGATGAGCATTTAAAACGTAATAAGACTTCTGAAGAAGACTACTACCTTCCGCAACTGGATGGTGATTTTAACCCATATATTACATTTGCAGAGTTTCTGCTGCAGCCATGCTTAAGATTCTGTCACTGTCTTATTAGGGGGTAGTGCAGGCATCGATAGTACCGTAGCTCGCCCAGTTGCTGCAGTTGACAGTAAACGAATGAAAACAAGAGGAAAATGTACACCAGTCATTCAGCCAACCGCCTCCAGTTGAAGGTGTGTGTGAGTATGATGTACTCCCACGGAGAGGAGATAGAAATGCTGCTTATTTGGTACGGTCAAGATAAATGAGTTTAAATGAATGGCGTGCAATTTCCTTTTATTTCTATTTGTTTGCTGTCAGCTCCAGCAAGAGGATGTTACGTACTGCACTGTGTACTCTACAGGAGAGTCAAAGTCCTTGTTTTGTTACGATTTCAATGCCGTCATATTTGCGTGAACGGTACTCTGTGCTACGTTTTTGAGCAGGTCTTGAGGGGACAGCTTGGATTTCCGAATGAAAACGGCAGGGTGGCCTTTGAAAAAAGACGTACTTTCGTTCTTCATATCTTCGTAACGAACATAGTTACAAGACTGGCAGTCGTGGTTGTTAACGTCTCGCTAGTAGCTAAGCAACACTTACTTGTTTAGTTTAGTTTTGTTTAGCTTATGGACAAAGAGTAATTTGTGGTGGCAATCTACGCATGTAAATATACACTCACGGAAAAAAATCGCAGCACCAAGCAGTTGTGCAACATAAACGAAAGATGATAGGTGTGCTTCTACATTTGAAATATGATGCCTATTCAAATTTCGCTCCAGTCAGTGGCACTAGTGGTGCAACTATGAGGAGGCAAATCGGATTTCTTTTAAATACACGCTGTAGATAACGTGAGCGTTAGTTACCTTTGCGATTGGACGTGCGGAATTGATTTTACTGAAGCACGCCTTTAAGGCGACAAAGACACCCTTTACTGAGTGTAATAGGCCTATCAGGAGCTGGATGTTCCTTCTGAAAGATTTGGCAGGAATTTAGCCACTGTACATGATTGCTGGTACCTGCGGTCACGAGAATATACGGTCGGTAGAAATATGGGAACACGTGAGGCAATACTGACCCTACGACTTATTTTAGAAGCTAGATTAAGAAAAGGCAAACCTATGTTTCTAGCATTTGTAGACTAATGTTGACTGGAATACCCTCTTTCAAATTCTGAAGGTGGCAGGGGTAAAATACAGGGAGAGAAAGGCTATTTACAATTTGTACAGAAACCAGATGGCAGTTATAAGAGTCGAGTGGCATGAAAGGGAAGCAGTGGTTGAATCTGTGTATTGAGCAAGCAGTAAAGGAAACAAACGAAAAATTCGGAGTAGGTATTAAAATCCATGGAGAAGAAATAAAAACTTTGAGGTTCGCCGATGACATTGTAATTCTGTCAGAGACAGCAAAGGACTTGGAAGAGCAGTTGAACGAAATGGACAGTGTCTTGAAAGGAGGATATAAGATGAACATCAACAAAAGCAAAACGAGGATAATGGAATGTAGTCGAATTAAGTCGGGTGATGCTGAGGGAATTAGATTGGGAAATGGGACAGTTAAAGCAGTAAAGGAGTTTTGCTATTTGGGGAGCAAAATAACTGATGATGGTCGAAGTAGAGAGGATATAAAATGTAGACTGTGTCAGGAAGCCATTTCTGAAAGTATTTGTATGGAGTGTAGCCATGTATGGAAGTGAAACATGGACGATAAATAGTTTGGACAAGAAGAGAATAGAAGCTTTCGAAATGTGGTGCTAATGTGGTGCTACAGAAGAATGCTGAAGATTAGATGGGTAGATCACATAACTAATGAGGAGGCACTGAATAGGATTGGGGAGAAGAGGAGTTTGTGGCACAACTTGACTAGAAGAAGGGATCGGTTGGTAGGGCATATTCTTAGACATCAAGGGATCACCAATTTAGTGTTGGAGGGCAGCGTAGAGGATAAAAATAGTAGAGGGAGACCAAGAGATGAATACACTTAGCGGATTCAGAAGGATGTAGGTTGCAGTAAGTACTGGGAGATGAAGAAGCTTGCACAGGATAGAGTAGCATGGAGAGCTGCATCAAACTAGTCTCAGGACTGAAGACCACAACAACAACATCAAGACCGGGTTCTGGACGGCCAAGTGGTACTACCGAGAGGAAAGACCATCGTTTCCGGGGTACTGCATGTGCAGCAGCAATATGAGGGGTAGTAGGCACCACAGTGACACAACGAACTGTTACAAATCGATTACTTCAAGGACAGCTCAAAGCCAGACGCCCTGCAGAGTGCATTCGACTGACCCAAAACCGCCGCCATGGTGTCAAGCGAGAGCTCATTGGAGGGCAGGGTGGAGGTCTGTTGTGTTTTCTGATGAAATCTGGTTCTGTCTCTGTGCCAGTGATGGTCGTGTGTTGGTTAGGAAGAGATCAGTTGATGACCTGCAGCCAACCTGTTTGCTAGACACATTGGACGTACATCTGGAGTTCGGTCGGGGTTGCGATTTCGTATGACAACAGGGGCACTCTGGTGGCTATCCCACACACTCTTATTCTAAATTTGTACGTCAATCTGTGGTTCGACCAGTTGTGCTGCCATTTGTGAACAGCATTCCAGGGGGTGTTCTCCAACAGATTAACGCTCGCCCACACACCGCTGTTGTGACCCAATACGCCCTACAGAGCGTCGACATGTTGTCTTGGCCAGCTCAATCACCAGATCTGTCTCCAATCGAGCACATATGGGGCATCGTCGGACGACAACTTGGCGTCATTCACAAACAGTATTAACAGTCGCTGTGTTGACCGACCAAGTGCAACGAGCATGGAACTCTATCCCACAATTCGAAATCCGGCACCTGTAAAACACAATGCCTTCAACATTCTGGCGGTTACACCAGTTATTAATGTATTTCACATTTGCAATTACTTACCTCGCGCTTACAAGTGATCTTGCAATGTTAATCACTTACATTTGTTACCTAGACAAATGTATTTCCGAAATTTCATCGCTCTACATTAATTTTTTTTTTTTTTTTGGTGTTGCGATTTTTATTCCGTCAGTGTATTTGGTGTATCTAAACAGAAATGAGTGAGCCGTGATAGTGAGGGTTGTGACGTCAGAAAGTGGCGAACAGAAATATGAGAACTAATTCAGATGAAGATCCAGGGGAAGAGCTGCTGCGTGGATACAGAGCGTATGATGTGTGGCCGCCGTATGCCACGACTTGGGAAGAGTGGCCAGCGTGGTGGGCAGGCTTGGCGTGCTGTGTGATCGCAGTTGGCACACACACCTCTGCGGCACGCTGATAGCGCCTGGGGCTCCCACTGGGTGGGCCGAGTTTTATATGGTTCACAGGGCCGGTGTCGGCAGCGTCGCAGCGGACGTTTGGAACGAGGAGTTCAGAAAGTCGGTCAGAGATCGAAATACGAACAGCTGCCAGAGTGTCAACTAGGGGCATCGGAAACAGTATCGGCAGGGAAAGGAGTGCAAATGACTTATTCAGTGGGACTAGGCTAGGAAAAGTAGTCACGACAAAGGCTAATACGTGGTAACGAAGGTCCGACGATAATCAGTGTTGTTACTCTTATGGTCTTCAATCCGAAACTTCGAACTGATGCAGCTTTCCACGTTAATCTGCCCCGTGCAAGCGTCTTCGTCTCTGCATAACTGTTGAAACCTACATCCATGTGAACCTACTTACTGTACACTGAGCTGACAAAAGTCATGGAATGACGGTAGTATAGCGTACAAAAGGTATAAAAGGTCAGTGCACTAGCGAAGCTGTCATTCGTACTCAGGTGGTTCACATGAAAAAGTTTCCGACGTGATCATGGACGTATGGATCATTACAATTCGGAAATCGCTGGGGAATTCAAAATTCCCAGATTCAAAGTGTTAAGAGTGTGACGAGAGTACCAAACTTAAGGCATTACATCTCACCACGGACAATGCAGTGACCGAGAGCATTGGTGTTTACGTAGAGTCTTCGGTACCAACAGATTAGCAACACTGCGTGAAATAACCGCAGAAATAACAGTTACTGCCTGCAGTCAAAACAGACATCCATAGACAATCCTCCTTAACCCCATCTGATCGCCGACGAATGTGACAAATGGTTCAAATGGCTCTGAGCACTATGGGACTTATCATCTGAGGTCATCAGTCCCCTAGAACTTAGAACTACTACTAAGGACATCACACACATCCATGCCCGAGGCAGGATTCGAACCTGCGACCGTAGCGGTCGCGCGGTTCCAGACTGTAGCGCCTAGAACCGCTCGGCCGGCACTATGGTAGCAAACGACCGACACGAGTCCTTTGTTAACAGCACGGCAGCGCTTCAGCTGGCCCCGTGACCGTATCGATTAGATCCTAGACGACTGGGAAACAGTGGCCTGGCCAGATGGGACACAATTTCAGTTGGTAAGAGCTGATGGAAGGATTCGAGTGTGGAGCAGATTCCATGAAGCCATGGACCCAAGTTGTCAGCAAGGCGCTGTGCAAGCTGGTGGTGGTTCCATAATGGTGTAGGCTGTGTTTACTTGCAATGGATTGGGTCCTCTGGTCCAACTGAACCGGTCATTGACTGGAAATGGTTATGTTTGGCTACTTGGAGACCATCTGCAGCCATTCTTGGCGTCATGTTCGCAAACAACGATGGAATTCTTATGGATCACAATGAGCTATGGTACCAGCCCGAAGTTGTTCGCGACTGGTTTGAAGAGCATTCTGGGCACTTCGACAGAATGATTTGGTCACCCAGACCGCCTGACATGAATCACACTGAACAGTTATGGGACACAATCGAGAGGTAGTTCGTGCACAAAACACTGCACCGGCAACACCTTCGTAATTATGGACGGCTATAGGGGCAGGAGAAAGAAAACTGGCATTCTACGGATCGGAGCGTGGAATGCCAGATCCCTTAATCGGGCATGTAGGTTAGAAAATTTAAAAAGGGAGATGGATAGGTTAAAGTTAGATATAGTGGGAATTAGTGAAGTTCGGTGGCAGGAGGAACAAGACTTCTGGTCGGTGAATACAGGGTTATAAATACAAAATCAAATAGGGGTAATGCAGGAGTAGGTTTAATAACGAATAAAAAAATAGGAGTCCGGGTAAGCTACTACAAACAGCACAGTGAACGTATTATAGTGGCCAAGATAGACACGAAGCCCATGCCTACTACAGTAGTACAAGTTTATATGCCAACTAGCTCTGCAGATGACGAAGAAATTGAAGAGATGTATGATGAGATAAAAGAAATTATTCAGGTAGTGAAGGGAGACGAAAATTTAATAGTCATGGGTGACTGGAATTCGACAGTAGGAAAGGGAGAGAAGGAAACATAGTAGGTGAATATGGATTGGGGGGGAAGAAATGAAAGAGGAAGCCGCCTTGTAGAATTTTGCACAGAGCATAACTTAATCATAGCTAACACTTGGTTCAAGAATCATAAAAGAAGGTTGTATACCTGGAAGAATCCTGGAGATACTAAAAGGTATCAGATAGATTATATAATGGTAAGACAGAGATTCAGGAACCAGGTTTTAAATTGTAGGACATTTCCAGGGGCAAATGTGGACTCTGACCACAATCTATTGGTTATCAACTGTAGATTAAAACTGAAGAAATTGCAAAAAGGTGGGAATTTAAGGAGATGGGACCTGGATAAACTGAAATAACCAGAGGTTGTACAGAGTTTCAGGGACAGCATAAGGGAACAATTGACAGGTATGGGGGAAAGAAATACAGTAGAAGACGAATGGGTAGCTCTGAGGGATGAAGTAGTGAAGGCAGCAGAGGATCAAGTAGGTAAAAAGACGAGGGCTAGTAGAAATCCTTGGGTAACAGAAGAAATATTGAATTTAATTGATGAAAGGAGAAAATATAAAAATGCAGTAAATGAAGCAGGCAAAAAGGAATACAAACGTCTCAAAAATGAGATCGATGGGAAGTGCAAAATGGCTAAGCAGGCATGGCTAGAGGACAAATGTAAGGATGTAGAGGCTTATATCACTAGGGGTAAGATAGATACTGCCTACAGGAAAATTAAAGAGACCTTTGGAGAAAAGAGAGCCACTTGTATGAATATCAAGAGCTCAGATGGAAACGCAGTTCTAAGCAAAGAGGGGAAAACAGAAAGGTGGAAGGAGTATATAGAGGGTCTATACAAGGGCGATGTACTTGAGGACAATATTATGGAAATGGAAGAGGATGTAGATGAAGATGAAATGGGAGATACGATACTGCGTGAAGAGTTTGACAGAGCACTGAAAGACCTGAGTCGAAACGAGGCCCCGGGAGTAGACAACATTCCATTAGAACTACTGACGGCCTTGGGAGAGCCAGTCCCGACAAAACTCTACCATCTGGTGAGCAAGATGTATGAGACAGGCGAAATACCCTCAGACTTCAAGAAGAATATAATAATTCCAATCCCAAAGAAAGCAGCTGTTGACAGATGTGAAAATTACCGAACTATCAGTTTAATAAGTCACAGCTGCAAAATACTAACGCGAATTATTTACAGACGAATGGAAAAACTGGTAGAAGCCGACCTCGGGGAAGATCAGTTTGGATACCGTAGAAATGCTGGAACACGTGAGGCAATACTGACCTTACGACTTATCTTAGAAGAAAGATTAAGGAAAGGCAAACCTACGTTTCTAGCATTTGTAGACTTAGAGAAAGCTTTGACAATGTTGACTGGAATAGTCTCTTTCAAATTCTAAAGGTGGCAGGGGTAAAATACAGGGAGCGAAAGGCTATTTACAATTTGTACAGAAAGCAGATGGCAGTTATAAGAGTCGAGGGACATGAAAGGGAAGCAGTGGTTGGGAAGGGAGTGAGACAGGGTTGTAGCCTCTCCCCGATGCTATTCAATCTGTATACTGAGCAAGCAATAAAGGTAACAAAAGAAAAATTTGGCGTAGGTATTAAAATCCAGGGAGAAGAAATAAAAACTTTGAGGTTCGCCGATGACATTGTAATTCTGTCAGAGACAGCAAAGGACTTGAAAGAGCAGTTGAACGGAATGGACAGTGTCTTGAAAGGAGGATATAAGATTAACATCAACAAAAGTAAAACGATGATAATGGAATGTAGTCGAATTAAGTCAGGTGATGCTGAGGGAATTAGATTAGGAAATGAGACACTTAAAGTAGTAAAGGAGTTTTGCTATTTGGGGACAAAAATAACTGATGATGGTCGAAGTAGAGAGGATATAAAATGTAGACTGGCAATGGCAAGGAAAGCGTTTCTGAAGAAGAGAAATTTGTTAACATCGAGTATAGATTTAAGTGTCAGGAAGTCGTTTCTGATAGTATTTGTATGGAGTGTAGCCATGTATGGAAGTGAAACATGGACAATAAATAATTTGGACAAGAAGAGAATAGAAGCTTTCGAAATGTGGTGCTACAGAAGACTGTTGAATATTAGGTGGGTAGATCACGTAACTAATGAGGAGGTATTGAATAGGATTGGGGAGAAGAGAAGTTCGTGGCCCAACTTGACTAGAAGAAAGGATCGGTTGGTAGGACATGTCCTGAGGCATGAAGGGATCACAAATTTAGCATTGTAGGGCAGCGTGGAGGGTAAAAATCGTAGAGTGAGACCAAGAGATGAATACACTAAGCAGATTCAGAAGGATGTAGGTTGCAGGAGGTACTGGAAGATGAAGGAACTTTCACAGGATAGATTAGCATGGAGAGCTGCATCAAACCAGTCTCAGGAATGAAGACCACAACAACAACAACAACAACATAGGGGCAGCTCGGCTCAATTTTTCCGCAGGGGCTTCCAACGACTTATTGAGTCCATGCCACCTCAAATTGCTCCACTATGCTGGGCAAAGGGAGGTCCGACATGATATCGGGAGGTATCACGTGACTTTTGTCACCTCAGTGTATTCGAACTAAGCCTCCCTCTACAATTTTTGCCCCTCTTACTTCTCTCTAGTACAAAAACGACGATTCCTTGGTAGCTCAGGATGTCCCCTATCAACCGATCTCTTCTTTTACTCAAAGTGTGCCATAACATTTTTTCTGCCAAATTCAATTCAGTATCTCCACATTAGCAGTCAGTTCTATCCAGCTAATCTTCAGCATTCTTCTGTAGCAAGACATGTCAAAAGCCTGTACATTGTTCTTGCGTGGATTACTTATCGTTCATATTTCACTTCTGTACAAGGCTACACTACAGAGAGACACATCAGAAATGTCGTCCCAACACTTAAATTTATAGCCGGCCGCGGTGGTCTAGCGGTTCTGGCGCTGCAGTCCGGAACCGCGGGACTGCTACGGTCGCAGGTTCGCATCCTGCCTCGGGCATGGGTGTGTGTGATGTCCTTAGGTTAGTTAGGTTTAAGTAGTTCTAAGTTCTAGGGGACTTATGACCTAAGATGTTGAGTCCCATAGTGCTCAGAGCCATTTGAACCGCTTAAATTTATATTAGATGTTAACAAATTCCTGTTTTTCACTAATGCATATCGTACTATAGCCATTCCGTATTTTATATCCTGTTTGCTTCGAACATCACGTATTATTCTGCTGCCAAAACAGCAGGCAGAATACGGCGCTGCGGTTGGCAACGCCTGTATAAGACAACAAGTGTCTGGCGTAGTTGTTAGATCGGTTACTGCTTCTGCAACGGCAGGTTATGAAGATTTAAGTGCGTTTGAACGTGATGTTAGAGACGGCGCACGAGCGATGGGACACAACAACTCCGAGGCACCGATGAAGTGGGGATTTCCCCGTACAATCATTTCACAAGTGTACCGTGAATATCAGGAATATGGTAAAACATCAAATCTCCGACATCGCTGCTGGTGGAAAAAGATCCTGCAAGAAAGGGACCAACGACGACTGAAGAGAATCGTTCAACGTGACAGAAGTGCAACCCTTCCGCAAATTGCTGCAGATTTCATTGTTGGGCCATCAACAAGTGTCAGTGTGCGAACCATTCAACGAAACATCATCAATATGGGATTTCAGAGTCGAAGGCCCACTCGTGTACCCTTGATGGCTGCACGACACAAAGCGTTACGCCTCGCCTGGGCCCATCAACACCATCATTAGACTGTTGATGACTGGAAATATGTTGCCTGGTCGGACGAGTCTCGTTTAAAATTGAATCGAGTGGTTGTATGTGTACGGGTATAGAGAAAACGTCATTAATCCATGGATCCTGCATGTCAGCAGAGGACTTTGAAGCTGATGGAGGCTCTGTAATGGTGTGGGGTGTGTGCAGTTGGAGAGGTGTGGGACCCCTATAACGTCTAGATACTACTCTGACAGGTGACACGTACGTAAGCATCCTGTCTGATCACCTGCATCCATTCATGTCCATTGTGCATTTCGACGGACTTGAGCAATTCCAGCAGGACAATGTGAACCCCAAACGTCTAGAATTGCTACAGAGTGGCTCCAGGAACACTCTTCTGAGTTTTAAACACTTCCACTGGCCACCAAACTCCCCAGAAATGAACATTATTCAGCATATCTGGGATGCCTTGCAACGTGCAATTCAGAAAACATTTCCACCCCCTCGTACTCTTGCGGATTTATGGACGGCCCTGCAGGATTCATGGTATCAGTTCCCTCCAGCACTATTTCAGACATCAGTCGAGTTTATGCCAGGTCGTGATACGGCACTTATGCGTGCTCGCGGGAGCTCTTCATTGTATAACGTCTTTCCAAGGTACTGTCCATTCAATTCGTCTACTCTTCCATCTCTGATAGAATTACTTTGTCATTACCTAACCTCACAGTTTTTATTTCTTGAGACTAAACTTTAATTCCCTCTCCAAATTCCGTTACTGCTTGCTCGTTATACAGAGTGAATATCATGGGGTAGGTTGTCGCACTCCCTTCTAAACCACTGCTTCGTTTAAACGTCTAGTTTCAACTAATTTTCTTAGCGATGGCCAGAAGATGTACCCGTAAACAATACCTGATTTCCAGTCTTAGTTTCTGAACTGGTCAATTAAATTCTATCGCGTTCACACTGCCACTAACAAAACGAAAATAGCTCCGGTATGATTCCTTCTTCGTCTTCCCGGTTTAAAAATCTGAAAATTTTCTAAAGAGCTGCTGAGAATGGTGTCGGTTTCAAAGAATCTTCATTCCACACTCCTCTTTCGATTCAGAATTACAATTATGATGAAGCTTAGAAGAGAGAAGATACGACAATGATGGATAAAAATGGGAAAAGGGTAATACCAAAGAGAGGCTGAAGATAATGTGGAAGGAGTACCTTGAGCACTTCCTAAATCCGAACGTAGTTGGAGATGAGGATAATAGACTAAAAGGAGGTAGATGTAAGGGGGGACCTGACACAGAAAGAAAAGGAAATAGCACTGGACAACATGGAAGGAGGAACTGCAGTAGGTGTGAATGAAGCAGAAAGTGGAAAGAAATATAGACCAACTAGCGGAATAAAGATTGGAGGTGAACAATTAAAGAAGGTGGAAAGTGTCAAGTACTCGGGAACAGTGATAGAGGAAAACAAAAGAAATGAGAAAGAGATCAGGGAACGTGTTAGATAGGCAGAGCAGTTCTACGAAATGCTATGAGTCAGGTTCTGAACAAAAACGTCCTACCAAAAAAGCAAAGAAGTAATACATAGAAAAGTTACTACATCCCAATACTGACCTATGCTTCTTAAACGTGGGTAATGAAGAAAAAAGATTTAAACAGTTTGCAGACATGTGAAATAAAGTTCCTGATAAGTAGAATAGGAGTAATAAGGAGAGATAGATTGAGGAGTGAAAGGGTAAGGGAAATAGTGAAAGAGAAACCCTAGCAGAGCAGAATAGAAACATCAAGGCACCTAAAGAGAATGGAAAACAAGACGAGTCCCAATAGGATGCATGAACTGGAGATGCGAAGGGAACGACCGAGAGTAAGAGCGAGGGATAGGTGGCTGAAAGGTGTGGAGGAGGGTGTTGAGAAAAGAGGCGATGACTGGACCAGAGAGAACACAGAAAGATGGTGGGAAAACAGGACTGGGTGGCGAGGCTTGTGTTCCAAAAACACTCAGCCTGGACCTGGAAACTGTTGAAGATGAGGTGATGAAATCCATCTGCATAATTTAGGTTGAGTCACTGCTGTACAGGCTATCATCCGTTTGGAGGCTTAATGGTAGCAATTTATTGACAATTTTAAATTTTATTTACTCTTGAAGTAAGTTCAGCTTTTAGAAAAGCCAAAAAAATGCGTGTGACAATTACAGGGTGATAAGTCTCTCGAATACAGTCGATAAAATTTACTCAGAAATAATAACCAATCGCTAGAAGTTATAACACATGCATGTTTGGCGAAATAGCTAAGCGGGTTTAGGAAATGACGCACGCGTTGCGGAAATATTTTTAACACCAAGAGAATTTTAGATTAATGACGAGAAGTCAGTTTAGAAAACCACGCAGTTTTCATTGACTTCGAACTAGCTTTTGACTCTCGTCGTTAGAAATAGACTATGGACAATAATGGACAAATTTTTTTGTTCAGGCGACTGTCAAAACTATCGATATACTTGGAGAAATGCATGCTGCACACTGTGGGGTCTTACAACGTATTTATTCACAACCGATTTCGATCATGGACTATCTTCACAGTGACAATATCTGTTGTGAGAACTTCACATGTCATACACGCTATTTAATCAGAAAATTATATGCCATTGCTGACTTGAGAACGACAGAAAATGATACTTCACGCTATAAAACCGGTTTAAGCAAGCAGAAAACATTGAAAACATGAAAACTTGTAACTGGTTGAAAAGCATGCTTGATATGTGAAGTTGTCACAGTAGATATTTTTCCACTGTGGATCGAAATCGATAGTGAATAAATTCATAAGACAGCACCGTGTGTATCATGCATGTCTCCAAGAATAATGAACAAGCGAGAACATATCGTACATATTATGCAGGTAATAATAAGCATATGTCAAGACACCGAAATAATCATAAATATAGGCACTTCAAAAACAGCTAAGGTAATAGTAAACCAACGTGTCAACCCAGGGATTTAGCATGTCACTGGCTCTCTTTAACATCGATATTGAAGATCTAATAAGAAACTAGAAGAATGGAGTCCACGAAGACATACAGCTGAAAAGGATCATCCATGTAAATGCAGTGCTGTATGCAGATGATGTAACTGTGTCAGAAAATACCGAGGTAAACTTCGAACCTTCTGTGTATAACAAACTGCCTATTGGCTTCTGTCTCGGGTTCTTCGGCCGACGTTCATCGAATGATTTTACTGACGTTTCGCCAGCACGAGTGGCTGGCATTGTCAAAGCTTCACCACCGGCAATGGAGGGTGAAGGTTTGTCAACAAGTGGCCACGAAAGCCTTAACAATTTTGTACTCTGTGTATAAGTTATATGAGTTGGGAAAAACATTACAATCTAAAAATATCTGCTACTAAAACAAAAGTTATAGCCCACTACCGAAAATTCCCAGTTCGATCTACGATTGTTATCGAAAAACAAGGTACTTGAGCAGGTGTCCAGTTTCAGATACACTCTAAGACAAAAAAAAAAAAAAAAGCTTGCAGCACAAACGAATTATCAGAATGGGACGGAAATCGGCAGATGTGATGTACATGTGCAAACGAATGATTACAATTTCAGAAAAATGTGTCATTTATTCAAGAGAAAGAGCTTTAAAAATTGAACAAAATAGTGCGCTGGTCCAGCCCTCATGCAATCAATTATTCGGTTTGACATTGACTGATAGAGTAGTTGAATGTCCCCCTCAGGGATATGATGCCATATTCTGTTCAACTGGCGCGTTGGATCATCGAAATCCCGAGCTGGTTGGAGTGCACCGCCCACAAAGCTCCAAACGTTCTCAACTGGGGAGAGATCTGTCGATCTTGCTGGCCAAGATAGGGTTTGGCAAACACGAGGACAAGAAGTAGAAACTCTCGACAGTCTTTATCAGTTTTGTTGCCCTTCATGGCAAGCCATGCTGGGTTTGCATTTGAGCAAGACAATGTCCACTCACACACGGCGTGTCTTCGTTCTTGCCAAACCATACATTGGCCCGAAAAATCGCCGATTCTCTCTCCCCAATTGAGAACGTTTGGAGCATTATGGGCAGGGCCGTCCAACCAGCTCGGGATTTTGACGGTATAACTCACCAACTGGACAGAATTTGGCACGATCTCCCCCCAAGAGCACACCTAGAAACTCTGTAAATCAGTGTCAGGTTGGATAACTGTTTGCATAAGAGCCAGAGGTGGACCAAAGCGTAACTGACGTGCTCAATTTGTGAATCTCTCTCTGTTGAATAAATCATCCAATTTTTCTGAAATTGTAATCATTTGTTTGTCCGCACATGTTCATCACATATATCGATTTGCAACCCGTTCGTATAATTTCTGTGTGGTATGCCTTTTATTTTTTTGTCCTGGAGTGTATTTAGGGAGTCACATAAGTCTGGATATAGACAAAGACACAGAAAAGAAAACCAATAAGTTTCAACAGATATGTGGAACTATGAAGAGAACTTTAAAAAACAAAATTAGAAAAAATACATAATCGAAACTATTAAAAATAATTGCAGTGACTATACTCTGTGGCAGCGAATACTGGATCGAGAGAAAAGAAATAACAACAGCACACAGTCAACAAAAATGAGTTTTTTAAGAACTGTCAGAATTTGATCAAGGAGGGAACACATAGAAAACGACCACATCCGGGCAGAATTGGGGATCCATACATATAATGAAAGTGGATGTACATTAATATGTGTCTATCTATGTTCCATATCTCCTACTAAACCACTGGACCAATTTCAGCAGCACTTGATACATGTCTGGAAATCATCGCAGCAGGGGTGAAATGGCAGTGTAACACACGACGCGATATTACCGATACTTTTATTAATACAGTGTTTGATATTAAGAGCACTTAGAGACTTGCAACAAATGTTGTTGTTGTTGTGGTCTTCAGTCCTGAGACTGGTTTGATGCAGCTCTCCATGCTACTCTATCCTGTGCAAACTTCTTCATCTGCCAGAACTTACTGCAACCTACATCCTTCTGAATCTGCTTAGTATATTCATCTTTTGGTCTCCCTCTACGATTTTTACCCTCCATGCTGCCCTCCAATGCTAAATTTGTGATCCCTTGATGCCTCAGAACATGTCCTACCAACCGGTCCTTCTTCTTGTCAAGTTGTGCCACAAACTCCTCTTCTCCCCAATTCTATTCAATACCTCCTCATTAGTTATGTGATCTACCCATCTAATCTTCAGCATTCTTCTGTAGCACCACATTTCGAAAGCTTATATTCCCTCCTTGTCTAAACTATTTATCGTCCACGTTTCACTTCCATACATGGCTACACTCCATACAAATACTTTAAGAAACGACTTCCTGATACTTAAATCTATACTCGATGTTAACAAATTTCTCTTCTTCAGAAACGCTTTCCTTGCCATTGCCAGTCTACATTTTATATCCTCTCTACTTCGACCATCATCAGTTATTTTGGTCCCCGAATAGCAAAACTCCTTTACTACTTTAAGTGTCTCATTTCCTAATCTAATTCCCTCAGCATCACCCGATTTAATTCGACTACATTCCATTATCCTCGTTTTGCTTTTGTTGATGATCATCTTATATCCTCCTTTCAAGACACTGTCCATTCCGTTCAACTGCTCTTCAAGGTCCTTTGCTGTCTCTGACAGAATTACAATGTCATCGGCGAACCTCAAAGTTTTTATTTCTTCTCTCTGGATTTTATTTCCTATTCCGAATTTTTCTTTTGTTTGCTTTACTGCTTGCTCAATATACCGATTGAATAACGTCGGGGTAGGCTACAAACCTGTCTCACTCCCTTCCCAATCACTGCTTCCCTCTCGTGCCCCTCGATTCTTATAACTGCCATCTGCTTTCTGTACAAAATGTAAATAGCCTTTCGCTCCCTGAATTTTACCCCTGCCATCCTCAGAATTTGAAAGAGAGTATCCCAGTCAACATTGTCAAAAGCTTTTTCTAAGTCTACAAATGCTAGAAACATAGGTTTGTCTTTCCTTAATCTTTTTTCTGAGATAAGTCGTAGGGTCTGTATTGCCTCACGTGTTCCAATATTTCTACGGAATTCAAACTGATCTTCCCCGAGGTCGGCTTCTACCAGTTTTTCCATTCGTCTGTAAAGAATTCGCGTTAGTATTTTGCAGCTGTGACTTATTAAACTGATAGTTCGGTAATTTTCACACCTGTCAACACCTGCTTTCTTTGGGATGGAATTATTATATTTTTCTTGAAGTCGGAGGGTATTTCTCCTGTCTCATACATCTTGCTCACTAGATGGTAGAGTTTTGTCAGGGCTGGCTCTCCCAAGGCTATCGTTAGTTCTAATGGAATGTTGTCTACTTCCGGGGCCTTGTTTCGACTCAGGTCTTTCAGTGCTCTGTCAAACTCTTCACGCAGTATCATATTTCCTATTTCATCTTCATCTACATTCTCTTCCGTTTCTATAAGATTGTCCTCAAGAACATCGCCACTTAATTTCAAACTTTTGCGAGACTTTTTCGCTGACACCCTCACGAAATGATGAACGGAAAAAAGTTTACCACCTACTGCGTTTCCGCTATTCATGCAGTAAATGTGGCACATAAAGCACGACGTTTTAATTTGTTACTTGTGTACTACTAATTGTATTCGTGACACATATTGCAGACAATATTCATGTATACGACTGAGTGTACCAGAAGATTTACACTTAGTTCAGGAGATACGACGTCATGAACATTGAGATTCGTGAAAATGAAACTGCAGGGGGAAATTTCGCTAGAGATACAGGTGAAATATGTGTACAAAGACATGTAAAATATTTTAAATATACGTAAATATATTTGACATGCGTGTATGTGGGCAAAGCCACCGGCAAAAAGTTCATCCCAACTCCCTGGAAAGACCTCAACCAAATATAATACATATGAGGTTCAAATGGCTCTAAGCACTATGGGACTTATATTCTGAGGTCATCATTCCCCTAGAACTTAGAACTATTTAAACCCAACTAACGTAAGGACATCATACACATCCATGCTCGAGGCATGCTCGAGCGGTCGCGCGGTTCCACACTGTAGCGCCTCGAACCACTCGGCCACACCGGCTGGCACATCGATGAGCCAAAACATTATGAGCACCTGTTTAATTGGGTGTTGTTCCGCTTTCCAAACACAGCACAACAGAGATGCTATTTGGTCTAGATTCTACAAGTCCTTGACAGGATTCCAGAGGTACATTGTGTGATCAAAAGTGTCCGGACGTCCCAAAAAGCAGACATTTCTCATATTAGGTGCCACCTACTGCCAGGTACTCCACATCGGCAACCTTAGTAGTCATTAGACATCGTGAGAGAGCAGAATGGGGCGCTCCGCGGAACTCACGGACTTTGAACGTGGTCAGATGATTGGGTGTCACTTGTGTCACACGCTGTACGCGAGATTTCCACACTCGTAAACATCCCTAGGTCCACTGTTTCCGATGTGATAGTGAAGAGGAAATGTGAAGGGACACGTACAGCATGAAAGCGTATAGGCCGACCTCATCTGTTGACTGATAGAGACCGCCGACAGTTGAAGAGGGTCATAAAGTGTAATAGCCAGATATCTGTCCAGACCATCACACAGGAATTCCAGACAGGATCCACTGCAAATACTATGACAGTTAGGGGGGGAGGTGAGAAAACTTGGCTTCTATGGTCGAGCGGCTGCTCATAAGCCACACAACACGCCGGTAAATGCCAAACGACGCCTCGCTTTGTGTAAGGAGCGTAAACATTGAACGATTGAACAGTGTAAAAACGTTGTGTGGAGTGACGAATCACGCTACAAAATGTGGCGATCCGATGCCAGGGTGTGGGTATGGCGAATGTCCGGTGAACGTCATCTGCCAGCGTGTGTAGTGCCAACAGTAAAATTCGGAGGCGCTGGTGTTATGGTGTGGTCGTATTTTTCATGGAGGGAGTTCGCACCCCTAGTTGTTTTCCGTGGCACTATCACAGCACAAGCCTACATTGATGTTTTAAGCACCTTCTTGCTTATCAACGTTGAAGAGCAATTCGGGGATGGCTATTGCATCTTTCAACACGATCTAGCACCTGTTCATAATGCACGGCTTGTGGCGGAGTGGTTACACGACAGCAACATTCCTGTAAGGGACTGGTCTGCACGGACTCCTGACCTGAATCCTATACGACACCTCTGGGATGTTTTGGATCGCCGACATCGTGCCAGGCCTCACCGACCGACATCGATACATCTCCTGAGTGTCAGCACACCGTGAAGAATGGGCTGCCATTCCCCAAGAAGCGTTCCAGCACGTGATTGAACGTATGCCTGCGAGTTTGGAACAGTCATCAAGGCTAAGAGTTGGCCAACACCATACTGAATTCCAGCATTATGGATGGAGGGGACCACGAACTTGTAAGTCATTTTTAGCCAGGTGTCCGCATACTTTTGATCAAGAGATGAATACACTAAGCAGATTCAGAAGGATGTAAGCTGCAGTAAGTACTGGGAGATGAAGAAGCTTGCACAGGATTGAATAGCATGGAGATCTGCATCAAACCAGTCTCAGGATTGAAGACCACAACAACAACATCGAATGGCCCCACATTTCCAAGCACAGCTCAAGCAATTCCCAGTAATTATGGGATGGTGGTTTACAGGCACACAGCTGGCGCCTAATGTGTGTTCCAGTGAGTACAGATCAGGGCCATTTGTTGGCCAAGGCATCAATGTGAGTTCACTATAACGTCCATCAAACCACTGTAGCACTATTCTAACCTTGCAACACGGGTATCCTGCTGGAAAATGTCATAGGGGAGACTTCAAGCATGATGCGATGCAGGTGGTCCGCAATAATGTTCACGTAGTTCATTGCTGTCATGATGCCATCGATTACCACCATATATTCCATGGATACCCAACGCAGTGCACACCACAGCAAAAATCTGCTCTCACCGGCCTTGCTCTGTGGCGCGGTGATTGTTTTGTGCTGCCATTCACATGGATGACAGCATGTAAGGACCCAAACACCTACTTGGTGTTCAAGAAATGCGATTGATTCTATAGCTGACGTTCCTATTGATCAACGGCGAAAATCCAGTGATGCTGTGCCCACTGCAGCCATAGCTGCCGATGCCGCTGGGTACACAGGAACACGTACTGCATGTTCAACTATGACCTTTGAATGGTGTGCTCCGAAACACTCGTGCCTGCATCAGCAATGTACTTTGCCGTCAGATCTGCCACAGATCGCTGCCTATCCTGGGTTACACAGTTGGGGATCCTTCGACCTCTACATTTTGTGATGAGACGTGTTCGTCCAATACCATATAGCCTGCACGTTATTTCACCATCCTTCAACCATTTTCCGTAGGTCTGACGACAGTAGATCGCCGTTTCAGAGATTCTCGTATCCAAGTGCAGCGCCACAACAATGTGCCCTTTGTCAAAACCTCTTACATCAGGGGACTTGCACTTTGCGGCCTGTATCTTCGCTATAACGACTGCCCATTCGTATATCTTCAGCTTACATTCTTTCATTACTGTGTCACGTGTCCGCAACACTACCAGGAGCCATACAACTTCGCGATGGGCGGTGATCGTAATGTTTCCGCCCATCATTGTGTATGAGTTACAGTCTGGAAAGAAATACTGGTAGGGATAATAACCACCGGCCTGAGTGTGATAACACAGAGAGAGAAGGGGGAAAGAGGAGGTGGACAAATAGAGAAGGGGAAGGAAGAGATGGGTGCAGATACACAAAGGAGGAGAAGGACAGAGATAGGGGGAGGGGAAAAATAGGCAGACAGAGGGAAGGAGAAAATGGGTAGGGAAAGGGATTAGGAGGAGATTGACAGAGAGCGAAGAGAAGATGGACAAAGAAATGAAAGAGGAGGAGATGGAGAGTGTGAGGTGGAAATGGACAGAGATAGGGGGAGAAGAAGGACGAGGGAGGAGAGGAGGAGTTGTACAAAGAGAGGGGTGAACAAACCCTCAGGAAGGAGAGAAGTAGGACGACCAAGAACGAGATGGAGATAATTATGTGAGGTAGGAACAAACATATTGCCTAAGCCTTGAAGTGCAGAAGAAGAAGAAGAAGAAGGAGAAGAAGAAAATTTTCTTTCACATTCAGTATTATTGGCCGTACTCAGAACGTTTTCCGTGGCATACGTGCCAAGATCGACCTGCATTTCAGGCTGGAAGCGGTTAGTTCCGGTTCTGATTGCTGACAGGCCTCGCTTGCTAGCGCAGTCTGCGGCAACCAATAGGACGCGTGGGTGACCTATCATGCGTGGTGCTGGGGACGCGAGCAGTACGTGTGTTGACGCGGCTACGCTCTTTCTGGTTCCAGCCTCCGAGACGACAGCGCCCGCTGCCCCTCCCTGCTGTTTTCCTACTATCGGATTTCGATCTTCCCGGCCACGATGGCTCCTCCAAAGGGTTTGGTGACAGGGCGAGCCCTTTGTATTCATCTGCTGAGTATATCAAGTCTCTATCTGAGTTCTTATTTGAAAACAGGGTTCGTGAGTGCGATATTCAGTTCTGCAGTGACTTTTGCAGCAGCTGTTGTCCTCTTAGTTTTCGTCACAATCCGTTTGTCACGATCACTCAACATTTTCGTACGCTTAGTGACTCAGCGGAGGATGTTTTCCCTGTTTCCCTGTATGCGCTGTAATTCTTCGATACTTTGCCTCTTGAAACATCAAACATTTCGACTGCCTTGGTTGCGGAAGGACTCTCCGTACGAGAGTTAACAGTTTGCCCACTTTCGGATGTATTAACTCCGACATAATGCACTGACAGCTACACAGAAGATTGTTCTAACGACGACTGACACTTGCAAAGTATTGCGGACATTACACAGATGACGTTCTGACCAGTACCGAGAAGCTTATGCCCACGAATCAGCAGGGCTTTAGAGAGTATCGTTCGTGTGAAACTCAACTTGCCCTTTTCTCGTATGGTATACTGCGAACTATTGATGAAGGTCAACAGATTCCATTTTTCTAGATTTCCGGAAAAATGTCGTTTTCCTCTCGTTCTGTTGCGAGTGGAACAGGAAAGAAGATGTTTGACACTGTTCCCCGTAGCGGGGTGTTAAAGAAGGTACGATCATATGGAATAAACTCACAGGTATGCGAGTAGCTTGAAAACTTCTTATGTTATAGAACCCAGTATGTTGTTCTCGACGGGGAGTGTTCATCAGGGACAAGGGTATCGTCAGGAGTGCCACAGGGAAATGTGACGGGTCCGATGTTGTTCTGTATATGCAAAAGGATTTCGCCGATGGGGTGGACAGCAGTCTGCGGTTGTTTGCTGATGATGGTGTGGTGTTCGGTAAGGTGTCGAAGATGAGTGACTGTAGGAGGATACTAGATGGCTTAGACGAAATTTGTAGTTGGCGTGATGAACGGCAGCTACCTCTAAATGTAGAAAAATGTAAGTTAATGCGGATGAGTAGAAAAAAACAAACCCATAACGTTCGGATAGACCATTAGTACACTACTTGCCATTAAAATTGCTACATCAATAAGAAATGCAAATGATAAACGGGTATTCATTGGACAAATATATTATACTGGAACTGACATGTGATTACATTTTCACGCTATTTGGGTGCATAGATCATGAGAAGTCAGTACCCAGGACAACCACCTCTGGCCGTAATAACAGCCTTGATACGCCTGGGCATTGAATCAAACAGAGCTTGGATGGCGTGTACAGATACAGTTGCCCATGCAGCTTCAACACGATACCACAGTTCATCAAGAGTAGTGACTGGAGTATTGTGCCGAGCCAGTTGCTCGGCCACCATTGACCAGACGTTTTCAGTTGGTGAGAGATCTGGAGAATGTGCTGGCCAGGGCAGCAGTCGAACATTTTCTGTATGCACAAAGGCCCGTGCAGGACCTGCAACATGCGGTCGTGCATTAACCTGCTGAAATGTAGGGTTTCGCAGGGATCGAATGAAGGGTAGAGCCACGGGTCGTAACACATTTTAAATGTAACGTCCACTGTTCAAAGTGTCGTCAATGCGAACAATAGGTGACCGAGACGTGTAACCAATGGCACCCCATACCATCACGCCGGGTGATACACCGGTATGGCGATGACAAATACACGCTTCCAATCTGCATTCACCGCGATGTCGCCAAACACGGATGCGACCATCATGATGCTGTAAACAGAACTTGGAGTCATCCGAAAAAATGACGTTTTGCCATTCGTGCACCCAGGTTCGTCGTTGAGTACACCATCGCAGGCGCTCCTGTCTGTGATTCAGCGTCAAGGGTAACCGCAGCGATGGTCTCCGAGCTGATAGTTCATGCTGCTGCGAACGTCGTGGAACTGTTCGTGCAGATGGTTGTTGCCTTGCAAACGTCCCCATCTGTTGACTAAGGGATCGAGACGTGGCTGCACGATCTGTTACAGCCATGCGGATAAGATGCCTGTCATCTTGACTGCTAGTGATACGAGGCCGTTTGGATACAGCACGGCGTTCCGTATTACCCTCCTGAACCCACCGATTCCATATTCTGCTAACAGTCATTGGATCTCTACCAACGCGAGCAGCAATGTCGCGATACGATAAACCGCAATCGCGATAGGCTACAATCCGTCCTTTATCAAAGTCGGAAACGTGATGTTACGCATTTCTCCAGGCAACGCCGGTCAACTGCTGTTTGTGTATGAGAAATTAGTTGGAAACTTTCCTCATGTCAGCACGTTGTAGGTGTCGCCACTGGTGCCAACTTTGTGTGAATGCGCTGAAAAGCTAATCATTTGTATATCACAGCATCTTCTTCCTGTTGGTTAAATTTCGCGTCTGTAGCGCGTCATCTTCGTGGCGTAGCCATTTTAATGGTCAGTAGTGTAGTTTCTGCGTGACACAGTCACGTTGTTTAAATATCTGGGCGTAACGCTGTAAAGCGTTGTGAAATGGAACGAGAACGTGAGAACTGTCATAGGGAAAGCGTATGGCCGACTTCAGTTTACTGGGAGAACTGTAGGAAAGTGTCGATCATCGGTAAAGGAGACTGCATATAGGACGCTAGTGCAACCTAGTCTTGTGTACTGCTCGAGTGTTTGGGATCGGACCAGTAGGAGGTCGGATTCAAGGAAGACATCGAATCAGTTCGGAGGTGGGCTGCCAGACTTGTTACTGGTAGGTTCGAACAACGCGCAAGTGTTACGGAGATGCTTCGGTAACTCAAATCTACATCTACATCTACATCTACATTTATACTCCGCAAGCCACCCAACGGTGTGTGGCGGAGGGCACTTTACGTGCCACTGTCATTACCTCCCTTTCCTGTTCCAGTCGCGTATGGTTCGCGGGAAGAACGACTGTCTGAAAGCCTCCGTGCGCGCTCTAATCTCTCTAATTTTACATTCGTGATCTCCTCGGGAGGTTTAAGTAGGGGGAAGCAATATATTCGATACCTCATCCAGAAACGCACCCTCTCGAAACCTGGCGAGCAAGCTACACCGCGATGCAGAGCGCCTCTCTTGCAGAGTCCGCCACTTGAGTTTATTAAACATCTCCGTAACGCTATCACGGATACCAAATAACCCTGTGATGAAACGCGCCGCTCTTCTTTGGATCTTCTCTATCTCCTCCGTCAACCCGATCTGGTACGGATCCCACACTGATGAGCAATACTCAAGTATAGGTCGAACGAGTGTTTTGTAAGCCACCTCCTTTGTTGATGGACTACATTTTCTAAGCACTCTCCCAATGAATCTCAACCTGGTACCCGCCTTACCAACAATTAATTTTATATGATCATTCCACTTCAAATCGTTCCGCACGCATACTCCCAGACATTTTACAGAAGTAACTGCTACCAGTGTTTGTTCCGCTATCATATAATCATACAATAAAGGATCCTTCTTTCTATGTATTCGCAATACATTACATTTGTCTATGTTAAGGGACAGTTGCCACTCCCTGCACCAAGTGCCTATTCGCTGCAGATCTTCCTGCATTTCGCTACAATTTTCTAATGCTGCAATTTCTCTGTATTCTACAGCATCATCCGCGAAAAGCCGCATGGAACTTCCGACGCTATCTACTAGGTCATTTATATATATTGTGAAAAGCAATGGTCCCATAACACTCCCCTGTGGCACGCCAGAGGTTACTTTAACGTCTGTAGACGTCTCTCCATTGATAACAACATGCTGTGTTCTGTTTGCTAAAAACTCTTCAATCCAGCCACACAGCTGGTCTGATATTCCGTAGGCTCTCACTTTGTTTATCAGGCGACAGTGCGGAACTGTATCGAACGCCTTCCGGAAGTCAAGAAAAATAGCATCTACCTGGGAGCCTGTATCTAATACTGTATTTTCTGGGTCTCATGAACAAATAACGCGAGTTGGGTCTCACACGATCGCTGTTTCCGGAATCCATGTTGATTCCTACATAGTAGATTCTGGGTTTCCAAAAACGACATGATACTCGAGCAAAAAACATGTTCTAAAATTCTACAACAGATCGACGTCAGAGATATAGGTCTATAGTTTTGCGCATCTGCTCGACGACCCTTCTTGAAGACTTGGACTACCTGTGCTCTTTTCCAATCATTTGGAACCCTCCGTTCCTCTAGAGACTTGCGGTACACGGCTGTTAGAAGGGGGGCAAGTTCTTTCGCGTACTCTGTGTAGAATCGAATTGGTATCCCTTCAGGTCCAGTGGACTTTCCTCTGTTGAGTGATTCCAGTTGCTTTTCTATTCCTTGGACACTTATTTCGATGTCAGCCATTTTTTCGTTTGTGCGAGGATTTAGAGAAGGAACTGCAGTGCGGTCTTCCTCTGTGAAACAGCTTCGGAAAAAGGTGTTTAGTATTTCAGCTTTACGCGTGTCATCCTCTGTTTCAATGCCATCATCATCCCGGAGTGTCTGGATATGCTGTTTCGAGCCACTTACTGATTTAACGTAAGACCAGAACTTCCTAGGATTTTCTGTCAAGTCGGTACATAGAATTTTACTTTCGAATTCACTGAACGCTTCTCGCATAGCCCTCCTTACGCTAACTTTGACATCGCTTAGCTTCTGTTTGTCTGAGAGGTTTTGGCTGCGTTTAAACTTGGAGTGAAGCTCTCTTTGCTTTCGCAGTAGTTTCCTAACTTCGTTGTTGTACCACGGTGGGTTTTTCCCGTCCCTCACAGTTTTACTCGGCACGTGCCTGTCTAAAACGCATTTTACGATTGCCTTGAACTTTTTCCATAAACACTCAACATTGTCAGTGTCGGAACAGAAATTTTCGTTTTGATCTGTTAGGTAGTCTGAAATCTGCCTTCTATTACTCTTGCTAAACAGATAAACCTTCCTCCCTTTTTTTATATTCCTATTAACTTCCATATTCAGGGATGCTGCAACGGCCTTATGATCACTGATTCCCTGTTCTGCACTTACAGAGTCGAAAAGTTCGGGTCTGTTTGTTATCAGTAGGTCCAAGATGTTATCTCCACGAGTCGGTTCTCTGTTTAATTGCTCGAGGTAATTTTCGGATAGTGCACTCAGTATAATGTCACTCGATGCTCTGTCCCTACCACCCGTCCTAAACATCTGAGTGTCCCAGTCTATATCTGGTAAATTGAAATCTCCACCTAAGACTATAACATGCTGAGGAAATTTATGTGAAATGTATTCCAAATTTTCTCTCAGTTGTTCTGCCACTAACGCTGCTGAGTCAGGAGGTCGGTAAAAGGAGCCAATTATTAACCTAGCTCGGTTGTTAAGTGTAACCTCCACCCATAATAATTCACAGGAACTATCCACTTCTACTTCACTACAGGATAAACTACTACTAACAGCGACGAACACTCCACCACCGGTTGCATGCAATCTATCCTTCCTAAACACCGTCTGTACCTTTGTAAAAATTTCGGCAGAATTTATCTCTGGCTTAAGCCAGCTTTCTGTACCTATAACGATTTCAGCTTCGGTGCTTTCTATCAGCGCTTGAAGTTCCGGTACTTTACCAACGCAGCTTCGACAGTTGACAATTACAACACCGATTGCTGCTTGGTCCCCGCATGTCCTGACTTTGCCCTGGAGGGAAGGCGACGTTCTTTCCGAGGAACGCTGTTGAGAAAATTTAGAGCACCGGCATTTGGAGCTGACTGCAGAACGATTCTGTTTCCAGCAACATACTATGCGCGTAAGGTGCATGAAGATAAGATACGAAAAATCGGGGCTTATTCGGAGGCATACAGACAGTAGTTTTTCTCTCGTTCTGTTGCGAGTGGAACAGGAAAGAAGATGACTCGTAGTGAAACGGGATACCCTCCACCAGGCACCGTAATGTGGATTGCGGAGTATCGATGTAGATGTAGATCATTCTTCCCACGTGCCATTCGCGAGTGGAACAGGGAAAGGGGGATCAGTTAGTGGTATCAGAAGTACCTCCGCAACATGCCGTTAGGTGGCTTGCGTAGTGTGATGTAGATTGTGAGGCACGAAGGTATCTCATTAATGTCGTAATGGAGATTAAGTGTAGGGGTAAAAAATTTTAAATGAAGACGAAGGGGATGAATACAGTAAGTACGTTCAGGTAGAAGGAGGTTGCGGTAGTTTTTTGGACATCAAGAAGTTTGCACAGAACAGACCAGCATCGACAGCTGAATCATACCAGAAGACCACGACACGAGTAACATGTGAAAGGACCGTTTGTAAATCGAGGAATTCTTTTGTTTACTTACTGCTTTGCCTCTTCCCTGCGAGATGACACCAGTGTGGTGTAGGCTGTAGTAAGTATGGATTAAATGTATGCTTATTATTAATGGAACGTCTTTCTTCCTTAGAAGCACTCGTAATTTCCTGTCGCCATAGAGGCAGATATTTTTAATTTTGTTTTTTACGGTTCCGCATATCAGTGTTACAAAAATGGAGCCCTTTTAGGATCATTTTGTTGTCCGTCCGTTTGTTTCTCTGTCTGTCCGACTGTTAAGACACCTTTTTCTCAGTAACTGGTAAAGGTATCGAGTTGGCATTTATGGTACATGCTAAGCTCTACGGTCCCTTGGCAGTGTGACACATTTCAGCTTCTAAATGCAATAAAAAGATTCGGTGTTCGCAAACTGACTCATCAGAAGCCATAGGGTACTACACGTTGATCTAGAATCTTCAAGAAGCAAGGATTCACAGTAAAACTAAAGGGAAAAAATCCGTAATTTGTTGCTTCGTAATTATTTCACATTAAAAATATAAATATTTTTAAAAAATTGTTATTCGACTGTCTGTCTGTTCCTGTGTTAAGATCCTTTTTTCCAAGGAACGAATAACGGCATCAAGTTGAAACTTACGTAAAATAGCTTTACAGTCCCTTGGCGGTGTAAATAATTTAAGCTTCTGAGCCAATGCATCAAAATATATAGCCCTAATGTCATGTATTTTGATACTTCAAAACTCGCTCACCAAAACCGGTAGATGAACAATCTATATACATGTTTGACCGGTTGGTCAATAGGTAAGCCGGCACGGTAGCTCAGCGTGTTCGGTCAGGAGAGCTGGCCGGCCCTTGCAATAAAAAACAGCGAAATTTTTAACGGTGAACTTGAAGGGGTGTAATGTGACATCCTCTCAGACCAAATCATCTTCGACACTGTGAAACGCATTTCATCTACCGAAAAGTGTTCATACCTCTTAAGGTATGCACTTCACAGACCTTGTTCACTGGACGTCTTTTCCTTGTTTCGGTTGATGCAGTAATCAGGACATACACACGGTAGCTCGTAAGGTACGCATTTTCGAGCCCGTGTTTACTAAGACATTTTTTTCTTGTTTCGGTGAATACTACCATCTCTGAAAGTTTGTCGATAGAGTTCTGGTTCACCCTATTTGCCGTATGGGACATGACTTTTGAATCACCCTGCGTACAGGGTGGTCAAAACGAAACTGTTCCGTAAAATATTTCATCACATTAAACCTTGATTTGGCAGACACTGAAATATTATGAAGGAAAAATATTTACAGAAGCGTGCAAATTAACTGGGACAGGATTATATTTTACAAGGAATTGAAGTTGTTTAACTGCAACGAATTATATACGCCCAACTGCTGGACTCTAGGTAGACTATTGTTGTCTTGAGTATGAGACAATTGTTGATCCCCTCCAGTTCAGCAGAGTGCTTTTACAACCAGAACATTATGACCACTGACGTACACTACTGGCCATTAAAATTGCTACACCACGAAGATGACGTGCTACAGACGCGAAATTTAACCGACAGGAAGAAGATGCTGTGATATGCAAATTATTAGCTTTTCAGAGCATTCACACAAGGTTGGCGCTGGTGGCGACACCTACAACGTGCTGACATGAGGAAAGTTTCCAACCGATTTCTCATCCACGAACAGCAGTTGACTGGCGTTGCCTGGTGAAACGTTGTTGTAATGCCTCGTGTAAGAAGGAGAAATGCGTACCATCACGTTTCCGACTTTGATAAAGCTCGGATTGTAGCCTATCGCGATTACGGTTTATCATATCGTGATATTGCTGCTCGCGTTGGTCGATATCCAATGACTTAGCAGATTATGGAATCGGTGGGTTCAGGTGGGTAATACGGAACGCCGTGCTGGATCCCAACGGCCTCGTATCACTAGCAGTCGAGATGACAGGCATCTTATCCACATGGCTGTAACGGATCGTGCAGCCACGTCTCGATCCCTGAGTCAACAGATGGGGACATTTGCAAGAAAACAACCATCTGCACGAACAGTTCCACGACGTTTGCAGCAGCATCGAGTATCAGCTGGGAGACCATGGCTGCGGTTACCCTGCGCTGCATCACAAACAGGAGCACCCTGCGATGGTGTACTCAACGACGAACCTGGCTGCACGAATGGCAAAACGTCATTTTTTCGGATGAATCCAGGTTTTGTTTACAGCATCATGATGGTCGCATCCGTGTTTGGCGACATGGCGGTGAATGCACGTTGGAAGCGTGTATTCGTCATCGCCATACTGGCGTATCACCCGGCGTGATGGTATGGTGTGCCGTTGGTTACACGTCTCGGTCACCTTTTGTTCGCACTGACGGCACTTTGAACAGTGGGCGTTACATTTCTGATGTGTTACGACCCGTGGCTCTACTCTTCATTCGATCCCTGCGAAACCCTACATTTCAGCAGGATAATGCACGACTGCATGTTGCAGGTCCTGTACGGGCCTTTCTGCATACAGAAAATGTTCGACTGCTGCCCTGGCCAGCACATTCACCAGATCTCTCACCAATTGAAAAAGTCTGGTCAATGGTGGCCGAGCAACTGGCTCGTCACAATACACCAGTCACTACTCTTGATGAACTGTAGTATCGTGTTGAAGCTGCACGGGCAACTGTACCTGTGCACGCCATCTAAGCTCTGTTTGACTCAATGCCCAGGCGTATCAAGGCCGTTATTACAGCCAGAGGTAGTTGTTCTGGGTACTGATTTCTCAGGATCTATGCACCCAAATTGCGTGGCGAGGAATGACTGCTAGGCAGACATCCGCACGGTGCATCTGTGAGCGAGCTGTCCGTGTGTAGGATGGGTAAGGCGCGCGAGCTATCTGAGTTTGACCGAGGACAGACAGTGATGGCCCAGAGGCTCGGCACGAGGATTTCGGAAATGGAACGAACTTGTCGGGTGTTCGAGGAATGCTGTGGTGAGTGTCTTCAACACGTGGCGAAACCAAGTTGAAAGCACGTCCAGACGTCGTGAGGTAGGGCGGCCACCCCTCATTACATATGTCGGACGTCGTAGGCTGTGCAGAATGGTAAAAAAAGGACAGGCGGCGAACTGTGGCGGAACTAGCATCAGACTGTAATACTGGGCAGAGTACAAGTGCGTCTGAACACGCGGTGGACCGAACGCTCCTAACGATGGGCCTCCACAGCCGACGACCCATGCATGTGCCAATGTTAACACCAGCACATCGGCAAATACGACTGAAATAGGCACACGACCATTGGCACTGGACGTTGGCGCAATGGCAGAGCGTTGCATGATCTGATGAATCACGATACTTTCTTCATCAAGCCGATGGGAGGACGCGAATCCGTCGTGGTCTAGGGGGGACTACTCCTTGAGACCTGTACTGCGGAACGAAGACAAGCTGGCCCCATTATGCTCTGGGGAACATAGGCATCAATGGGTGCTGTGGAGCTCGTGCAAGGCATCACGACGGCCAATGAGTACCGTATATTTGTTGCAGACCACGTACACCCCTTCATGTTTCACGACGGCAGTGTCATTTTTCAGCAACGTAAGGCGCCATGTCATAAGGCCAGGGTGTGATAGCATATTTCGAGGAACACAGAGGTGGGTTTCGATTCATGTTCTGGCCCCCCAACTCGTCAGATCTTGTTCCGATCTTAACATATGGGTTGTGGCTGAACGTGGCGTCCAAACTTATCGCCCCACCCCGGAAATTGGCGGGAATTAGGTGACTTTTGTGTGCAGATGGGGTGCAACTCCCCGCAGAGACCTACCAGTGCTTCATTACTTCCATGCTCCGACGCGTCGCCGCTGTTATCCGTGCCAAAGGCGGACATACTGGCTGTTAGGTATGTGTAGCAACAGGGTGTGTTGTTTCTGTCTTCTCGACAGGAAAACTTTGTGTTAAAAAGGACATTTCACCTAAGAAGTGGGCAAAAATAATTGCTCTTCATGATCGCATATCTATGACTACAGGAGAATAGCCTCTGTTGTTGGTGTGGGAAAATCTGGTGTTTCCACACTTACTATCGCATGTAGTGATTCTGTCTCATTGTTTCCAGAGATAAAAGGCAGATGTGGTGAAAACCAGTAAGCACCCCTATGAGTGACAAAACTGTACTTAGGAACAGCCGGTCGGAGTGGCCGAGCGGTTCTAGGCGCTACAGTCTGGAACCGCGCTTCCGCTACGGTCACGGGTTCGAGTCCTGCCTCGGGCATGGATGTGTGTGACGTCCTTATGTTAGTTAGTTTCAAGTAGTTCTGAGTTCTAGGGGACTGATGATCTCAGAAGTTAAGTCCCATGGTGCTCGGAGCCATTTGAACCATTTTTGAACTTAGGAACAGCAGAATTCATCCTCAAAAGACAAGTAAAGACCTTCAGAGAGATCTATTGACTACTGGCGTTGAAACTGACTCTGCAACGGTATGTCGTACGCTTCTTGATTGTAGGCGGGGGGCACGAAAGCCAATAAACGAGCAGTTGTTAACACCTGCCATGAACAAAAAAGGATCCACATGAGCCAAGATGTATAAATCTTGGACCTCCAATGACTGGAAACATGTAATTTTCGGTGATGAGTCACATTTCATTGTTCAAGGATACAGAGCAAGGGTTGTTAGGCGAAGCTCCCCTGAGGCAGTGAGAGCTGAACATCGTGAACAGACTGTAAAATACCAACCCCAAAAAAAAAAAAAAAATGCTTTGGAGTTTCTTCACTGCAAGTGGCCCTAGGGCACTAGTTGCAGTTGATGCCGTGACGAACGGAAACAACATGGAAATCCTTAGGCGCAGGACTGTGCCATTCCTACAGAGCTTTGCAGATGGTGAAGGAACATTTCCCCCGTGTCACACTTCTAAATCAGTCAAGTCATTCATGGAAGAAAACAACACTAAGGACACTAATGCTTCAATGATCTGGTAATTCACCAGACTTAAAGACCATCGAGAATTTGTGGAATATTGTGAAGTGGCATCTTGGTAAAATAGACAGTTCAACAAAAGAATGCATGTTAGCAAACGTGGTAAAAGTGTGATTTCATGACGACGAACTACGAAACATTCTGCCGGGAGAGCGGTGTGCTGACAACATGCTCCTCTGTATCCGCACGTGACGACTATGGGCTGAGGATGACATGGCGGCCGGTCTGTATGTTGGGCCTTGGAGGCCTATTCGGAAGGTGTTTGTTTGTTTTTGGTCGAATCTATGCCACAACGTGTTCAGAAGCTTAGTATAGTAAACGGAGGCCACATTAGTCATTAACATTCATTAAGCTATTGTATGTTCGCACATATAGTAAGTAACTTGCACACTACTGTTCTTATTCATGTGAACAATTTTACATGCATTTTTTTTCAAAACAAGGTATGTTGCTGCAATCAACATTGCCGTAAAAGGCGCATGAGTGCTCTAACATGAAATAGTATACTCTTGCTCATGCGGCGGAAAAAAAGGTAGCATTTTACAGTATGTCATGTGAAATGTCTTACAACAGTTTCTTTTTAGTACAAAGTGCAGAGGGTTCCGCAATTTACAGTCGAATGCCCTTGAGGACAAAGCCTACACCTTCCCTTTGGCCCATACTCTGGCCGTGACCAAAACTGTCACTTCGTACGTCATTCACTGGTACAGGACCTTCTCTTCTTTTTCCGGACTGTTTGATAGTCCAGGCTTCCCATGAAATATCAGTCGATTTCCAATGCTCCAGGTAAGAATTCACTAACACATTTGTGAAACAGCTCAGCGTCAAAACTTTCTCTTTTGTTTGTAAGCAGTTTTCGTTGTACAAGATAAAAAAGCAGCACAAAATCAAAAAGAGACTGCTAGACTGCTAACTGATGCCCACATGACCTAGCACGGTGTCTGCCAATGATGCAAACTATTCAAAAATTTTGCACCAGAAAGAACAGAAAACGGCTGAGTAGGAGAGCTTAAAACGGTGCTTTGAGACATCATTAGCCATCCAAGGTCGAATTTTGAAAAATGTCGCAGAAAACAGTGAGCAATTTCTAAGTTGCGTGAGAGCAACTTTGCCCAATAATCAGACTATTCGATTTACATCGTCCACACCCGGGTGCAGATGATGTAGATTGGGTTTCTTATCTCAAGGAATGCGAAATACTTTCCGGCCCAACTTTACACGGCTACAATAAATGATACATTCGTTTTCAACGTTCTGTATTTTCCAAAGCAGCGATTACATGTACAAATGTGACAGATCAATTAATCGAACCGTAATCGACGAGTTTGCATTGTGTTCACCAGTTGGCGCTATGAGTACAGTGCCTTGACAAAATGGCTACGAAACAAGAAAAGAGTTTTTGTGTTTTGGAATGTGCGAGATCTATTGCAACAGTGCAGCGTATATGCGGAAGGGATTGTGGAGGACAACCTTCTAGTAAACAGAGCACTGTACGTTGGTATCGACAGTTTATGGACACTGGTTGTCTCTGCAAACAGAAAAGTAGCGGTCGACCGAGTGTGCCAGCTGCAACCGTGGAGACGGAGAGCTTCGTGCTCAGTCCAAAGAAATCAGCGGTGCGCACAAGCCTCGAACTTGAAATACCCAGGAAACAGTGTGGAAGGTTTTGTGACGGCGGTTACATTTCAGACAGTACCGTCCACAGCTCGTGCAACAATTAAAAACCGGAATATTATACGGGTGTGTTCAATTTTGCATCACAATGCACGATGTCCTTGAGAACGAACATTTCGCCTCCAAGCAGAAATTCAGCGAAGAAGCAAACTTCTATTTATCTGGAAAGGTTAATTGCCACAATGTGAGAGATGGTGTGGTGAAAATCTTCATGAAATATTGACTCTAGAACGAGATTCGCCGAAGGTTAATGTTTCTGTGAAGTTTCACAGACAAAGTTGCGTGAGCCGTATTTTCCGCATCACTGGACTGGGCATAGTGGCTCTGTTCCCACGGCCAAATAGGCCGCCTGATCTAACCCCTTGTTGGGAGTACGTTAAGGACCGAGTTTACATACTCAATCCAGTTACAACTTTTTTGTGCTCTACAACACACTCTGACACAAAAAAATGCACCACGAAGGAAGTATACGCCGGCCGTTGTGGCCGAGCGGTTCTAGGCGTTTCAGTCTGGAACCACGCTGTTGCTGCGGTTGCTGGTTCGAATTCTGTCTCGGGCATGCATGTGTGTGATGTCCTTAGGTTAGTTAGGTTCAAGTAGTTCTAAGTCTAGGGGACTGATGACCTCAGATGTTAAGTCCCATAGTGCTCAGAGCCATTTGAAGGAAGTATACGAATGAGACGGAAATAGATAAATGTGGTGTGCGTATACAAACAAATGATCACAGTTTTAGAAAAATTGGATGATTCATTCAAGAGAAAGTGCTTCACAAATTGAGAAAGTCAATAACGTGATGATCCACTTCTCGCCCTAATGCAAGCAGCCATTCGGCTTGGCATTCATTGATAGAGCTGTTGAATGTTCTATTGAGGAATATCGTCCAAATTCTGTCCAACTGGCACGTTGGATCGTCAAAGTGACTAATTAGTTAGAGAGCCCTGTCGATAATGCTTCAAACATTCTCAATTGGGGACAGATCCGGCGAGCTTACTGGCCAAGACAGGGTCTGGCAAGGGCAACAAAACAGGGGGTAGAATATCGTCATCACACCACTGTGCTATAAGGGTGACGTGCCTGGTCATTGAGGCTCGGTTCGAAGCGGGAATCATCACTGAAGTCAATCCGACTCCAGTGAATGAGATTCCGCCAATGAGATTCCAGGCCGAAGACGTATCTGGAGACGGCCTGGACAGTATTGGAATACCAACATGACTGTCGCACGCCATATAGCCCGACAAGCAGGAGTGATGGCCTGGGGGTCATTCCTTTTCCTTTGGTTGTCATCTGTGGTACCCTTACAACACAGTGGTACACCGACAGTGTTCTACACCGCGCTTTGTTGCCCTTCATAGCTAGCCATCCTCGGCTCACCTTTAAGCAAGATAATGCTGGCCTGCACAAGGCGAGAGTTTCTACTTCTTGTCTTCTTGCTTGCCAAACCCTGCCTTGGTCAGCAAGGTCGCCGGATCTATCCCCAAATGAAAACTTTGGAGGATTATGGACGGGACCCTCCAACCGGAGCGGAAATTTGGCGATCTAAAGCGCAAATTGGACAGAATCTGGCACGATAGCCGTCAATCGCTGTCAATCAATACCAAGCCGAATAACTTGCCTAAGGGCCAGAAGTAGACAAACTCATTATACGAGGTGTGGCTAGAAAAAAACCGGACTAGTACTGGTGAAACAATAAAACGAATGCAATAAGGCTGAAAGTCGCGTGGCCTGTCACGTGACTCTCTCTCCGCCTACTGCTCGAGTTTCATCTGCCTCCTGCACTCAGTCTGCCCGTGGCGTCTGTTTTAAGTAGTTGACGTTTTGTCTGTGCGTCGGAAAATGTTGAGTGTACAGAAAGAACAGCGCGTTAACATCAAATTTTGTTTCAAACTAGGAAAATCTGCAAGTGAAACGTTTGTAATGTTACAACAAGTGTACGGCGATGATTGTTTATCGCGAACACAAGTGTTTGAGTGGTTTAAACGATTTAAAGATGGCCGCGAAGACACCAGTGATGACACTCGCACTGGCAGACCATTGTCAGCAAAAACTGATGCAAACATTGAAAAAATCGGTAAACTTGTTCGACACTTTCCTTGTCAACTCCTGTTAACTCAGACACTGCTCTGATTGTTAAACGGCGATCTTGTCGAACAAGTTTACCGATTTTTTCAATGTTTGCATCAGTTTTTGCTGAAAATGGTCTGCCAGTGCGAGTGTCATCACTGGTGTCTTCGCGGCTATCTTTAAATCGTTTAAACCACTCAAACACTTGTGTTCGCGATAAACAATCATCGCCGTACACTTGTTGTAACATTACAAACGTTTCACTTGCAGATTTTCCTAGTTTGAAACAAAATTTGATGTTAACACGCTGTTCTTTCTGTACACTCAACATTTTCCGACGCACAGACAAAACGTCAACTACTTAAAACAGACGCCACGGGCAGACTGAGTGCAGGAGGCAGATGAAACTCGAGCAGTAGGCGGAGCGAGAGTCACGTGACAGGCCACGCGACTTTCAGCCTTATTGCATTCGTTTTATTGCTTCACCAGTACTAGTCCGGTTTTTTTCTAGCCACACCTCGTAGTGAAGCTTTTTCTCTTGAATAAATCATCAGATTTTTCTGATATTTTAATCCTTTATTTGTCTGAACATGTACATTACAACGACCCATTTCCGTCACATTCGGATAATTCGTTCTTGGTACGTCACCTTTGTTGTCTTAGAGTGTATAACAACATATTTTTTGTAATAATAACTCAATTTTACTTAATACACCGAAGCCGAATACCAGTGTAGGAAAGAAGGACAGCCGGCCGAAGTGGCCGCGCGGTTCTGGCGCTGCAGTCTGGAACCGCGAGACCGCTACGGTCGCAGGTTCGAATCCTGCCTCGGGCATGGATGTGTGTGATGTCCTTAGGTTAGTTAGGTTTAACTAGTTCTAAGTTCTAGGGGACTAATGACCTCAGCAGTTGAGTCCCATAGTGCTCAGAGCCATTTTTGAAAGAAGGACAATTTATTTATTTAATTGATCACATGTGCACTCCTACAAAATAAATCCCTACATCCAATTTGGTGAGATCTGTGAAATGAATGAATGTATGGTCGTCTGATAACCGCAGATAGTGGATGTGCAATATATGATCATCTTTGAGACGGTCCTTTGGTCACCTTTGGTGGAACCAAAGAGATGAAATTTACCTGAGCTTTGAGTGCCTGAAATGTGGCTGGCCAATACGGTAGCATGGTGCTCCCCCACCTTGAGGGAGGTGCGAGATGACCTGAAGAATGGCCATGTTTCAGCACTCTGGCGCTGGATCTTGTGTTGGTAAGACCTCTCTTAGGTGTGCTCCGTAAAGACAAAAGAGTGGAGAGAATGGTATGCATGTGGAATACTTAAGAGTAGTTTGCAATAATTATTTCTCTATTTCAGGAACTTTTGGGGGGAGAATTAAACGACAGGCAGGTAATATTAAGGGGATCGTAGTAATCTTCGGAAGTGACCAACGGTCACAATGAAACCATGTGTAGCAATAAGTTGAAATACTAGCGAGTGCTAGTACTAAGTGCTAAAGTTAAGCTGAATTACTGGCGTGAGTACTATAAGTTGGAAATATTTAAGAAATGGAGTGTGCAGGACTTGAAATTAAAGACGAATACTTCCACGTGGTGAGTACTGTGTGAGTCTCAATCTGTGTATGACACAAAGGATAAAGAGAAGTACTCGTCCATGGTATCAGTTAAAGACTCGCTTGTGTGATGAATATGATCTTAGTATTATTTTGCTTGTTATGTTTCCGTGTGACGCTAGATTCAAACTGTAACACTCTGTGAGAGAAGTAAGGTGAGTCAGCTGTATATCCAGCAACGCCACTTGGCTTTCATTGCACAGGAAGACGTGCACATATCCTCCAGAGTTCGTAGTAGGAAAGAAAAGTTACGAAGTGGGGCAGTGTCGTGTGAAACTGGGATGAATACTAATTGAAGTGGGAAAGTTGAAAGTGAAGTGATTCTAACGTTGTGACTATTCTTTGTGTAGTATTCTATGTTGCCAGTGTGATGTATTTCATGTAATTTAAGTATGTGTGATTTGCATGGGAGAGTAGCAAGATGGGTTCAGAGGCAGTGGGTATACATGTTCCTTTATGTACCGCTCGGTCTGGAGTAAATTTTCGTGATGATGGGTGTGAGAGTCGAAGTGTGAGATATAGCAAAAGATCCACCATCCTATCCAGAAAGTGCAGTGTAGCTTTAGATAATTACGAGACCACAAGATAGAGAATCACCAATGTAAAGCCATGCCCACTGGGCGGAGTTTCTCATGTGTAATTGTTGTATAAAATGTAATGGTGTGTTTAGGTTATCTTTGAACCATAATAGAATTTATCGGAATAAAAAAGATAGTGAAAAGAAAAAGATTGGTGGCCTTGTTCTTCAAATAGTGTGTAGTCATGATATCCAGAATTTATAATGTGTGCGCCATTCATATTCAGTGCGATGTCCACGTGTTGGTCAAAGCCGTTGGGTAAGAAAGAAAATGTGGTATTGACAGAGCGTAGTGAACAATCAGAGTTGTGTAAATTACTAATAGTCAGATGTGCGTTATCCGTTTTCGTTGCGTAATATTCAAACAGGATAATAATTTGTAGCTTAATTGTGAGTACTGGAGCTCATAATCAGTCATTGATGTTACACGAGAAATAATAACAAATCCACTCGCTTGGCAGACCACTCATATTGCAGGCCTGACTGCTTGATGCCACAGTATGAGCAAGGCATGTGGGTGCCTCTCAGTACATTTTCCGATAAACATGGTGCGGTGCCGAGTTAGATGCTCTACCGACATAGAAATATGCACCCACCTCCTCGCCTTGTTGCATGGCATCCCCACATGTCATGTGAGGAAAGCGCGAGTTGGGACTTTGGTGGCCGATGTTTTCGGTATCATGGACGTTTTGTGGAGCAGTCATACTAGGAGAAGTGTTTTGAAAGCGAGTACAGCAGCGGCAATCCGTGCCGCGGCTGCGATCCATACCGGCGCTGCCGGCGACCTCCACCCACGCACGCGCGCCTCGCGGCCTGCCATCGATTGCCGCGGCTGGAGTCAAGGTCGGCCGCAGTCAGCTGACTGTCAGAAAGGCGTCAGCTGGTGCGAGGACGCGCCCGCCCCCGGGTTTCTCCTTAACGGCGCTTACTCGGCGGGCTGCGGCAGCCTAGTCACTGTGCAGTGTCTTCCTGTTTTCGTCTCGCTTGTGACGTTAGCAGCGACGTCATCAGAGATTAGCCTCACGCTCAGAACAGCGGACGACTGCGGAAAGAGCGCACCTCGGTTTTCATTGACAACTACTCGCAACATTACTGTAAGGAAATTGTCCCTTTCATCGTAATGGCTGCCTAGATGACTAATTCATCTTGTGGAGGTTGTTACATATTGTCTGGGACGACACAGCCGTCCCTTTTGCGTACAAAGGACAGGGCGCAGTTCCCTGTTCGACACTGCTTGGCGTAACTACACTCCTGGAAATTGAAATAAGAACACCGTGAATTCATTGTCCCAGGAAGGGGAAACTTTATTGACACATTCCTGGGGTCAGATACATCACATGATCACATTGACAGAACCACAGGCACATAAACACAGGCAACAGAGCATGCACAATGTCGGCACTAGTACAGTGTATATCCACCTTTCGCAGCAATGCAGGCTGCTATTCTCCCATGGAGACGATCGTAGAGATGCTGGATGTAGTCCTGTGGAACGGCTTGCCATGCCATTTCCACCTGGCGCCTCAGTTGGACCAGCGTTCGTGCTGGACGTGCAGACCGCGTGAGACGACGCTTCATCCAGTCCCAAACATGCTCAATGGGGGACAGATCCGGAGATCTTGCTGGCCAGGGTAGTTGACTTACACCTTCTAGAGCACGTTGGGTGGCACGGGATACATGCGGACGTGCATTGTCCCGTTGGAACAGCAAGTTCCCTTGCCGGTCTAGGAATGGTAGAACGATGGGTTCGCTGACGGTTTGGATGTACCGTGCACTATTCAGTGTCCCCTCGACGATCACCAGTGGTGTACGGCCAGTGTAGGAGATCGCTCCCCACACCATGATGCCGGGTGTTGGCCCTGTGTGCCTCGGTCGTATGCAGTCCTGATTGTGGCGCTCACCTGCACGGCGCCAAACACGCATATGACCATCATTGGCACCAAGGCAGAAGCGACTCTCATCGCTGAAGACGACACGTCTCCATTCGTCCCTCCATTCACGCCTGTCGCGACACCACTGGAGGCGGGCTGCACGATGTTGGGGCGTGAGCGGAAGACGGCCTAACGGTGTGCGGGACCGTAGCCCAGCTTCATGGAGACGGTTGCGAATGGTCCTCGCCGATACCCCAGGAGCAACAGTGTCCCTAATTTGCTGGGAAGTGGCGGTGCGGTCCCCTACGGCACTGCGTAGGATCCTACGGTCTTGGCGTGCATCCGTGCGTCGCTGCGGTCCGGTCCCAGGTCGACGGGCACGTGCACCTTCCGCCGACCACTGGCGACAACATCGATGTACTGTGGAGACCTCACGCCCCACGTGTTGAGCAATTCGGCGGTACGTCCACCCGGCCTCCCGCATGCCCACTATACGCCCTCGCTCAAAGTCCGTCAACTGCACATACGGTTCACGTCCACGCTGTCGCGGCATGCTACCAGTGTTAAAGACTGCGATGGAGCTCCGTATGCCACGGCAAACTGGCTGACACTGACGGCGGCGGTGCACAAATGCTGCGCAGATAGCGCCATTCGACGGCCAACACCGCGGTTCCTGGTGTGTCCGCTGTGCCGTGCGTGTGATCATTGCTTGTACAGCCCTCTCGCAGTGTCCGGAGCAAGTATGGTGGGTCTGACACACCGGTGTCAATGTGTTCTTTTTTCCATTTCCAGGAGTGTATGAGCCATTACCTGGAGCTAGCGTTCGTCAGCTGGTATTGTTGACCCCCACCAACCGCTGCTAGGAAGGTCTTCAGTGTTTTGTGTAACACAAGAGCCGATGAAAGCTCGACTGTCGCCGATGTGATGTAAGTCAAGGCCAATTTTCCGCGCTGACGAATTTTTTTCCAGGGCTCACGGCGTACACTTGAAACGCCCCGCCGGGGCATGTTGACAGACTAGCCGCACTGTCTCGCTCACAGTTGGAGAAACTGCGCTCGGCTGGAAAGCAGTGGGAATGTAGGATTTCTTTGAGGTCCACTGCGCAGCTATCTGTATGCAGGAATTCCCTGTGACCAAAAGAGTCTTCTTCTCCACTTCAAGGAGCAGGCCAACAGCCTGTTCCGCCTTCACTGAAGCCATTCGTTCGTCGCTCATCCTACACATCTTTGATGTTGATTTATAACTAATTACTTGTTTAACTTATCTGTCTTACCGTATTCTAATGATATGTTGTTTCCAACCTATGCATCCTTGGGGAGTTTTTATATATACAGGGTGGACGAGAAGTCCCCGTTCCGCTGTAGCCGCTAGTTTGTATCAAATGTTATTATGCACGTTAGCAGCTATGTTACGTCTTATCAATTGTTGAAATCAGTTGTTAGAATTCATGTTTACATAAAGCTTTTATCCGTTATGGATGAGGAACACTGCGGCTGTGATGAATAAAGGTTTCTTGAAATTACTGCAACCAGTCGCCTTTTGCTTTGTTCTTCAGTTTGTTTTTATTATTCCATTACCGGTTTCGAACCGCCTAGCGCTTCACCATCATTAATTGTGTGCGGCAGTGTGGGAGTTATGTAGCTGTGACAAGACGTATAAACCAACCATGTAAGCGCTGAGTGTGGTGAGAATTATTCACTTTACGAGATAGATTTTGTTGCTCTTTTTACAGTGATTATAATAAAATACAGCGATAATAATAAGAAATATAAATAAAAAAACTGAATAACAAAACAAAAGGCGGCTGCTTGCAGTAATTTCAAGAAACCTATAGCTTCATGTTTATATGTTTTCGCAGTCGCAGCTGAGTTTTAATTTGTAGCCGTGACAGATGTGAGCGCTCATAGTTATATAACTGAGCAGCGTTTAGTGACAAGTATGTGGATGCACGAACGACAACACACAGGGCAGGCAATGAGGCAGTTTATGGAATCATTCCAGGAAATATTTAATAAGGCTCCACCGCGAAAGGCAACACTTTTGGATTGCATAGACATGCTTTTGCTTACGGTTATGTTAAAGACAGGACACGTAGTGGAAGGAAGAAGACACGAGAAGAAACATGTGTCAGATGGTTCAAATGGCTCTGAGCACTATAGGACTTAACATCTGAGGTCATCAGTCCCCTAGAACTTACAACTATTTAAACATAACTACCCTAAGGACATCACACACATCCATGCCCGAGGCAGTATTCGAACCTGCTACCGTAGCGGTCGCGCGGTTACAGACAAGCGCCTAGAACCGCTCGGCCACACCGGCTGGCAAACATATCTTCTCTGAAATCGGCACGTAAACGTGGTTCTGAACTCGGTATACCGAGGACAAAATTGCGAGATCGCATGAAAGAAAAGGCTTTGAGGTCAGACCCACATTCGTAAACGAGTTATCCGGTACAGACCGGAATGGACGCGTTTTATTAGCATGCTGTGGTTTGTTAACTCAATTTCCAAGTGCAGTGAACCGTGTCAGGGCTATATTTTCAGATGGATATGCCATTTATCGTAGCTCACATTCTAGAAATATTGTCGTTTGGACCAAAGAAATCCTCATTACACACACGAGTTAGAAAGGAACCCGTCTCACGTAATGATATAGGCAGCGATGAGAACATCTGCTTCGATTGTACTTTTTTGAAGGGACTGCGAATAGCGCAAATTATTTACATATGTTACAAACATGGTTACTACCACAGCTCGAGGAAAGGGGCCTCACAGATGCATACAGTTGCAGCAAGACGGAGTGTCTCCTCACTACGTCTTGCAGTGCACGAGCTCCTAAATGAACACTTTGCAGGACGGAAGATGTGTCGTGGTTCATCAGCAACACCAACTCCCTTGAAATAGCCACCAAGAAGTCCTGGTCTCACCACACCTGACAACTGGACATGGCGTGGCATTAAGGCGCAAGCATCTGCACGTCGTTATGTTAGGAACGAAGAACGGCGCAATGCTGTTGAAGATGCATTTCGCACCATAACACAGGACATGCTGAAAAATATGTCAAAAAGAACATGGAGGCGAATGGAAATGTGTTAACAGCATGATGGGGACATACATACTGGACACTTAATAGGTAAGAAAGTACTTGGGTTAAAACAAATCAGATCAATTAGCATTAGATACTAGGAGTACGGGAACTTCTCGCCCACCTGGTAAATTAAATACTACGTTCTTCTCTTATAATACAGTTTTGTATTTGATCTCTGAGGACACAGCCTTCAATACCCCTTAAAAATTTCATTTCAGCCGAATGTATTCTTCCTCTGTCTTTCTTTGTTTATGTCCGAGATTAGCTTGCACATTTTAGAACAGCCACTACTTTCCAAAAAATTAGCCTTGCATCTTTCCTTGTCAGCCAGTTCTGCAGATTGTTCCACATATCACTTGAAACTTAGTTCATCACTGATGACGTTTTCATTTCGCAGCCTAACAGCTGAAAATGTGACGCTTGTCCTACGCATTGTATTTCCCTTTGCTCTACTGAAATTTTTAGATGATAATTCTTACGTATTTCATTTAGGCGATGTATTGCAAACTGGAGGTCATTTTCTGGTTTCAAATAATTGAAATGAAAAACATTCTAAGTGCCATTTTTTCATAAAACGCGTTTTCAGAAATCCTGCGTTCTCGGCACTCTGTTGTATGACGCTAGATCCAGGGGCCAAACCATCGGTGGTATCTTTCAAACATGCGTTAGTAAATGGCGCATGGCCCTCGTGCTAAGCTGTGCTTCCCATTTGAGTTCCAAAATGTAACAGATATGAAAAGTGGTTTTTGTTGACTACAGTTCTACCAGTTAAAAACTTAATGTTGTATTTCTGTGTTTGTATTGTCTCAGATAAAACGTACTACTTCAGTATTAACGAGCTGAATGAAATGTACCACAAAATGGGCATCTGAGCACAGAAGTTTGGGCTAAAGGTGAACCAAGACAAAACAGAGTTCATGTAATTACGAAGAAGACAAGAGGAGCAAGAATTTGTTGAGATAGACGGCATGAGGTTCAAGAGAGTTCATGACTTCAAATATTTGGGATTTTGGTTTAACAGCAACAACAGCATATAAATGGACATCACGGAAAAAATGGCAGTGGGAATGAAATGCATGTATTCCCTCAGGGAGACCGTCTGCTCAAAATCAATATCAGCGGACCCTAAGATGAGAGTATGTAAAGCAGTGATAGGCCCAGAAGTCACGTACGGTTCAGAAACCTAGAGCATGACTATACGACAAATGGAAAAAAAATATTAATATTTGAAAGAAGAGTAATGAGGAAGACATGGGGAACCAAAAAATGTTCAAATGTGTGTGAAATCTTGTGGGACTTAAGGGGCTCCGGAACGCCCTATACTTGCAATGTTAAAATAACGCTTATAAATTACATCTTCCCTCACAAAGTATTTGAGGTAGGAAGTTGAACTTTTTACAGATTACTTATTGGAATATGGGCTACAACTTAACACAGGGATTTTACAAAATTTTAGTTCAGTTATTAAAGATGATTCTTTTTTCAATTGTAATGAAAATTCACAACATTTTTTTGCAATTTTTTATTTATATATTCAAAAATATTCAGTTTTTTGGAAAAAGGCTGTGTTAAATTATGCTGAAGGTACTGTGTAACATTTACTCAAAGTTTGAAACAAATATGTTTGGAAGATCCTTAGAAAACATGCAATTAGTATGAGAAAATAAAAGTTTTGGGAATCGAGCGACAAAGATTGGATTAACTTTTTAGTGCATTCCAGGTCCATAGGATGGATTATCTTCATCCTCTGCAAAGTCCTCCTCCAGCTTCCTCTTGTTCCTCCTCCTGTTTACTCTTGCTTGTATTTCTAGACTCTTTACAGCCCTGTCTGCAGCCCGAAGGCGTTCCTTGTCTAAAGCAAGCATCGCTCGTACCATGTTAGAACCTATCTTCATTCCCATATTTCTAAATACCTTTGCCTTTCCAACATTTCTCCTTTTCTTAAAAGCCTTCAGAGGATTTCTAATAACTTTACTTTTACTCATTATTATACTTCGACAAAACTGAGACTCGAGAAACAGAATTAATTACGAATATTTTCGAGATAACGACAGAGTAAATAAACATGAAACAATCGACAATCACACCAGCGATATATATTGAACCATCACAGGTTAGCCACAACACATACTTTATCTCACATCACTAAAATGTACCTGATGAACACGGACGTTAATAATAACACCATTTGACAGCAGTTTAACAGCGCCACAGTGGGTCACGCCCATGTAGAACACATTTCAAAAAAAAATTTAAAAATAGTTGTAGTCTTCGGAATTGAATAAATTATATATCTATTAAAAGGTAATAGTCTGCAGATTCAGAAAACGCAAAAAAGTAAAAATTGAACTTTTCATGATTTTGAGCCTTTCCGGAGCCCCTTAACTGCTAAGGTTATCAGTCCCTAAGCTTACACACTACTTAACCTAAATTATCGTAAGGACAAATACACACACCCATGCCCGGGGGAGGACTCGAACCTCCGCCGGGACCAGCCGCATAGTCCATTACTGCAGCGCCCTAGACGGCTCGGCTAATCCCGCGCGGCCATGGGGAACCGATCTCTGATAAACGGGAATGGAGAAGGAGGAAGAATGAGGAAATCTACCTCCTGATGCAGCAATCAACGATCCTACAAAAGCTGAAACGTAAAAGAATCAAGTGGGCGAGCCATGTAGCCCGTATTTCAGAAGAAAGGCAGATGAAGAAAGCACATGAGTGGAAACCAAACACCGGACGCCCCACAGCACGACCAACGCAGCGCTGGACGGACGACGCGGCAAAGACCCTGGCAGCTCTGGTTGAAGACTACTGGAGAAACCGAGCACAAAACAGAAAGGATTGGAGACAGTTTGTGGAAGCAGCGCGCGGTCTGTTGGCCTACGACCGTTGGATACAGATGTGCGTCAGTATTAATGACACTTGGAACAAAAATTTTCTTCCTGTTCGTTGTTACGAAAAAAAAAACAGCCACCGACAAATGTAAACAACACCAAGTTTATCATATATGTCAACAACCGCCTGAATATGAATGTGCCTGTTCGAAACCGGTAACAGTACTATTTGTGTAAATAAACAGCCTTATTAACAGTCGCTGGTAGCTGTTTTCTTCTTTGCAAGAATCAACTTGTATATCTTTCTTATTGGCACTTAGGACCATTCAGTTTCCTGGTAAGGCACTTAGAACGTTCTTAGTGAAGCACTGATTTTCTAATTCGTCTCGTTATTTTTTGCAGTGACACGGAAAGCAGCATAATTCTGTGCCATCAGAATACCTTCTCAGTTTTTCGGGCACAAATCAGTTACGAACAAACAGAGATACATTTTTTTCTCATTCTCCTGACAAGTGTGTTACATTTGGCACGTACAGTAGTTCCTATTTCCACCCCTTAGCTGTTGGGTCATCGGCAAAGAGGAGAATACAAGGTGGGTGTGTCCTGATCAAAACAGTATCGCGAAAAAGGCTGCTGATGAGGAAAGCATAAAAGTTATGACGGTGGCACAAAACTTTTTATTCTTCAGTTTATTTTTGAATTTTGGTAGGCGTTTCTCTGTATCTTTACGATTCATAAATATGTCACAATTTAGACAGTTAAATTTATCTTATTATCTTCCATTATCAATATAACATATTGTTTCTATGAAGTCTGTTTCCTTAAAAGCCACAGTTCTAGTTTCTCTTTTTGATGTCTTTAAGTAATGTATTATTTACATATCCCATTCAACAAGAAAATTCCTTTTTGTAGATCATCATGCTAAAAGCGTGACACCATCCGCGAAGGGAGTTTTATTATCATATTGCATCGCCCTCAAAAAGTAGATGGAACACCGCGCCTTCTTCAGACCCTTTATTTGTCAACACAGACTGTATTAATTTACCATTTAAATCTAGAACAGCAATGGTACACGATTCTCAGAGCGCCGCTTCCAATGTACTGAATAATCTCTTTTTTATGTTAACATTGTCGAAAGTACTCGTAACCTCTATGATCTATGAGTGTCTCTGTTGCCGGCCGGTGTGGCCAAACGGTTCTAGGCGCTACAGTCTGGAACCGCGTGACCGCTACGGTCGCAGGTTCGAATCCTGCCTCAGGCATGGATGTTTGTGATGTCCTTAGGTTAGTTAGGTTTAAGTAGTTCTAAGTTCTAGGTGACTTATGACCACAGAAGTTAAGTCCCATAGTGCTCAGAGCCATTTTAGTGTCTCTGTTGAATTTTGTATGTGGTTGAGGTCTTCCCATCTCAAAGTCTATTTGTACTTCAGTTAAGACACATTCATAATTGCTAATTTTGAAGATTACTTCCCCAATTAGAGTTGCTGGAGGCATTTACGAGTTGACAGTGTAATGACCATGTGAAGTACAAAGGTTTGGAACTCAAATTGTCCTCACATTACGTCTACTAGTCGGTGTTGATACGTGAAGAGCTATCCCACGTGAAGGTCTTCCTGTATCCATGACATAGGATGTGGGAAGCTGTCTCGTGATAATGGGAACTGCCGCCAGTGCTAGAGAGCACACAGTATCATGCACACGACAGTATCTGAGCAAGTTATGAGGCAGACTAGATGAACAAAACAGAATGTATAAGTCTGGAAACAACCTCCTATTCTACTGCTAAGCCAATTCTCAGGAAGGCTAGTACAAAAAGGTGTACCAGGAAAGTTTCCGTGACGTTTACCGTGAGAGAGAGAGAGAGGGAGAGAGAGAGAGAGAGAGAGAGAGGGGGGGGGGGGAGGGAGGGAGGGAGGGAGACACTGGCGAATGAACTGTTTTGGAACGTGTCGTGAGTCGTTCCCAAATAGAAGATGAGAGCATTGCCCGCGAAGGGTAAGGTCCGAGTCTCGGTCTCGTTTCGAAACACAGTTCCAAAACAAAGTGATCAGAAACGTCACAACAGGTGGTTGGGTCATTTCATGGCAGCAAAAGAAACTGTCGCCGTCATTCGTTGGTTTACTTAAGGGTAACAGTTTTACGCAACTGAGCAGCGAATTAAAAAATGTGCCAGGAAAGGGAGTAAATCGACTCTCTGCGAGATGCCAAGCTCGGAAAAGATCATAATTATCTTGGTGTGTACCGAGAGCCAGAAATGTACTGTAAGACGTCTCTGTAAACAACGTTCCGATACTTCTTTTTTGAGTGGGATCCGCCTTTAGCAAAACACTATTTTGTTTTTGTCCACTGCAGTTGCAGCATCAGTGCTTCTTTTATTGTTATGGCTGTTAAAGATAAGGAATGTTCTTTACTGTTTAAATAAATACAAATACTAGTTTCTAAATCGTGATTACAGGTTTTTGAGGAGCACATAAAATTGTGTATTCATACCTTCTTAGCACATGGTGTGGTTTTCCTGCTGTATTACGTTTTTATAGTGTCTGTTTTTCTTTACAGTTTGTCACCTGCAACTATATACAACTCGATGTTGGCAAAACATTTACGCAAAATTACGATTTCTAAACTGTTGTGGCTATGCCTGAGATTAATAATTTATGTGAAAGGTTGTTTGTGTTGTAACCTCCCCACAGAAATTTCAATGACAATATTTATTAGTAATGGAGCCAGACCTAAGTGTAAGCTCCCCAGAGAAATTTAATGACAAAGACAATTAAATAAAAATTAGCTATCTGACCCAAGTATAAGTTTCTCATAAAATGAAAGTCAATTCAGTGATAATAAAATCTCAGTGACAATGAAAATGCAAATAGACCGAAATGTCAGTCTTTGGCCCTGTGCAAAAATCAGAATAAATTTCTTACCTTAGTATAACTGCATGTGAAATATCTGCTCTTATTTTGCGCCACAGCTTGGAGGAAATGCATCGCAATAATTAATTTTTTTTTGAAGTAAACTGAAACTTTTGTTTGAAGGAAATGGAAGGAAATCGAATGATTCTTTTGTTAGAAATTGCTTTGAAATAAAAATTATTATTGGGGGCGATTCTTACACAAATTAGTTACAGTTAATTTACATCATTAGCTAAGCGCAATGCTGCTTAATAATATACCTTGTCCTGAATCTCGACCATTGCGGTGCCGACGCCCGCCGACTGCTCTGGGCTACCACTACTGACAGACTCCTCTTCGCTACTACTACCGACAGACTCCTGTTCGCTACTGTACTGCTACAGCGCTATCGCGCTACTGCACGCAACAGAGCTGAACATGCTCTCTGGTCAGAGATTTTTACCTTGCCTCACCATCGCTGCCATCGAGTACATACGCCTTTCATAACCCTCCACTGGGGGGGCAAAAATTTGGCAGCGATGGTAAGTCATTTGGACTTGCCATCGTAACAAATTTTTTTTGTTTTTTAACTAATTAACTTTTAAAATTTACAAAATATTCACTTGTAGTACAAAATGTGAGTACAAAACATATTAGCAAATCAGAAAAATGTATATACAAATTATTTGACAGATAACAAAGTGCACACGCACTGTAAGATTCTGTAGCATTTTCAGAACAAATAAATAGAATGGCAAAATAGCATGTTGACAAGTGACATGAGTGCACATGCACTGCAGTTCAGAACATATCAGCATATGGCGAAATGTATATACAATGAGTAACAAATGACATAAAACATATCACGAAATCATAAAAGGTATACAGAATAAGCACAAATCATATTGAAAAATGAGAAAAGTGCACAGGCACTGAAGTTCAGTAGAAAACATATTAACACATAAGTGCACATGCACTGAAATCTTTTGAACATTTTCATAACAAATAAACGCAAGTGATAAAAAAAATCATCAAATCACAAAAAGTATATACAATATAGATGACAAGAGTGCACACATACTGCACTTCAGAACAAATCGAAAAAAATGTCTTTAGCATTTTCACAATAAATAAACATAATGGCAAAAAATCATGTCGACAGGTGACATAAGTGTACTTGCACTGGAGTTCAACAAATCGAAAAGAAATGTATAGGCCATGAGCATAAATGATGTTAGCTAAAATGATTTTCACTATTAGGATAGGAAAGGAAAGGATTGCATCATGGTTGTAGCACTTTAATTTGCACACAGCTGCACTGAAAGTCCATATCTTTCCACAGAATCACAACACCAAGTGATACAATCTGCAGTTCAGAAGCATTTATTAACGTATCAAGACACTGAAACGTCGTAGTAATATTCCATGCTATCATTTGGCAGTACACCAGGTACACCAAACAGTGGGACCATAATAACGTCTTCATCGCTTACGGTGGTGGACAGCATGTCGTGTCAACACCACGCTCTTAAGAGGCATACCAATGTAGAATTAGTGCAAAAACCAAATATAGTGCTCCATGATAATGAGGATGGACAAGACAATGGATGTTACAATAATTTCAGGTAGTTAGGTCAGAAGGTGAAGGACATTAACTAACACACAAGTCTTGATTAGTGATTACATAAGTAGTTTGCGGCATCCATAGTCTAGTTATTGAACATTTCTGTACCATGTATTTTAGTATTACAGAATAATGTTCATAAAATTAAATTATTGCCATCATGGGTAGTCGTATTACAATAAACAGCGGCAGTCTTTGTCCAGTTACAAACCATATTACAGAATAATGTTCATAAAATTAAATTATTGCCATCATGGGTAGTCGTATTACAATAAACAGCGGCAATCTTTGTCCAGTTACAAACCATGTTTAGTATGACAGAATAATGTTCATCAGAAGTCTTAATTACATTAATTATTGGCACTCAGTGGCCATTTACTAAAATCATTATTGAAAACAAGAGCTAATTAATGGCATAATTAATAACATAATTTATATAGTTACATTAATTATTGGCACTCAGTGGCCAGCAAGTATTGAATAGTATAAAACATTGTTCATCATTCAGTATTATTCAGATCATTTAGAAGTCATCATAAAAAAAATCAGTTAATTACAATCATAGCATTAATAATCATGGGCATTATAAGTAGTCTCATTACAATAAACAGTGGCAATTATTAGCCAGTTACAAAGCATTATATTTTTTTATATATATATATTTTTTGTATCATTAAGAAGTCATTATTCAAGTGACATACTATTCAGAGCTGATCAGTATTATTCATAATTATCATAAACTAGTGACATTATATGAGACTGGTAATACATTTTGTTTTTTTTTTTTTTTTGTGCTAGCAATGCATTGCTGTGGGTAATTATCAGGGAAAGCAAGAAGAAATAAGAGAAAAAATTGCTTCTAGGTTGTTCCTATAAATGAAAAATGTGTAACGTCATTCGTCAGCTGTACCAAGGTTGTGACACAAGGTAGTATATGTGATCACATGTGTAAATGATATACACAAATGGGTAAAAAATTGCAAGTATTAGAACAGGTATAATAAGTAACAAGTTTAGTAAGTATCATGAAAAGCTTCTCCTGGACAAAATACAAAATGGATTACTGAGCTGAAAGAAGAAACGCAGACTATGCTGAAAAGTAGTGAACTTCGAATTAACATGTAGTGAAATGTGTATAAAAAATGTGTTCCATAGCTGTCCTTTCCAAAACCTTCAGTCATCCTACTACGCAATATAACACCTGCTGTCAAAGCAAACTGCAACAAATACTTAAATAACTACATAGCATAAATACATAAACTTCAACATCATCCTCATCTGTAAAGAAAAAACTTCATTATCCATATTATCATAACTTCATTATCGCCATCACCTGTAAAGAAAAACTTCATTATCCATATTAGTATATTCTTCATCATTATTCATCATCAGCATTCATTATCATCTGCAAAAATCACTTCATTATTCATCACACAACTATTCCTTATCTCTAGCATATTTCATCACTTAAAACTAAGATGTGTAGTTCTGTCTGACAGCTTGCATCAATCGCCTTGTATTCTGAAAGAAAAGATTAGTTAAGACTGCTATTCTGCGATGTGTATAGTATATTCTTGTTAATGCTTGTTAATTCTGATCCATTTACTCGTCCTCATAAGGTTTTGTATTTTTTTTCATCTATTCCGTAGGTGAAATTCCCATTCTGTTTAATTTATTTCCTTTACGCACCATTTCTTTCTGAAACTGATGAACAAAGATTAATGTCTTGTATTTAAATCATATACCCATTAGGTAATGACTGGTTAATGGTGACACAATTAAGCATACAGCATAACATGACAGAAAACGTAATATGTCAAAAGCATAGACAGTGTTCAAAGGCAAAAAGTGTACAGAGAATATCATAATGCAGCAGCAAAAAAAAAGGAAAATGTAAAACAGTCACGATGTTGAGATATCATAGGGCAAAAAATGTCAAAGTCAACTGGTGTGTGTTATACCTTAACTAGTTCACAGTGCATGCAAACAAAACATGAAAACAATCGTACATACATAAGAAAGACAAAATGTGACATTCGTTGTGTTCAGCTTGTATGTAGTGTAGTTAATAGAGGCGATAATTAAAGACTTTAATGGAGAGAGAATTTGATAAAATTAATGCGTCACTACAGAGAATTGCATAATTATTCATAAAATGCGTAAGTTCATCTGGAAAATATGCACGGTCTAGTGTGTAACGACAAGAAGAGCGACCTGCTAACCTTACCTTGCCGGGAACTTGCCAAGAAAAAATACGATAATCATCAATACGTAGTCACATAAATATAATTGCATAAGTGGTCATAAAAATGTGTAAGTTCATCTGGAAAATATGCACGGTCTGATGTGTAACGACAAGAAGAGCGACCTGCTAACCTTACCTTGCTGGGCACTTGCCAAGAAAAAATACGATAATCATCAATAAGTAGTCATGTGAATATAATTGCAGAAATGTTCATAAAAATTAGCAAATAGCATTACGGCGTGATAAATCATAAAGTATGTTCACTCAATAAAGGGTTTTATGTTTGACCAATGGTGGTTGCCTTTCGATTTCCTGGTTCTCAGAGTTTCGACGTGTACAACATTGGGGTGAGGAATGCTGCGAATCCGATATGGACCTGCGTACAGAAGTTCAAATTTACTGCACTTACCTTTTAATTTGTTGGATAAATAGTGTGTACGTACTAATATCTTCTGTCCAACGTGAAAGTCTCGGCGTCTACAAACCTGTTTTTGCTGTCTTCTCCGGCGCTCTGCGGCACGTTTGATGTTGTTCAGCGCAATGTCAATTATTTCGTGGTGTCGTAATCGACGAGATGTAGGAAATGTTACTAATTCTTTAATTTTGTTTGGTGGTTCAACGTTTTTCAGTATTACTGACGGAGATAGCATAGCGGATTCATTTGGAATGGAATTAATTACATCTTGGAATGAGTGTATGTGTGTGTCCCAATTAACATGTCTTTTGTGGCAGTATATTCTACACAGTTTACCAATTTCTTTCATTAATCGTTCACAAGGGTTCGAAGAAGCGTGGTACTTGGATATATAAATCGGAGAAATGTTTCTAGCTCGTAACATGCGTGTCCATATAGCAGAACGAAATTGTGGTCCATTGTCAGAAATTACTTTCATCACATGCCCTACATGAAATAGAAAATGTTTTACAAATGCTTTCGAAACAGTTTTAGCAGTAGCTTTGCGTAACGAAGTGAAAGTAACAAATTTTGAAGTGAGTTCAACAGCGACAAAGATGTAGCAAAAACCTCTATTAGTTCTCGGAATTGGACCAAAAATGTCTACTGCGGCCATATGTCTTAATTTAACAGGTACAATGGGGTACAATGGAGGAATATGTGAAGTGGTGTCAGACTTAGCTTTCTGGCAAATTTTACATGACGCTAAAACTCGTCGTATACGTTTTTCCATGTTTGTAAAATAACAGTTCTGTCTCAGTATAAGAAAACATTTTCTGGCTCCGTAATGTGCGTAGCTTAAATGCGTGTACCAAATTAATTTATTAAACAGTTCGTCAGGAATGCATAATAACCAATTATTGCTGTCAGGATGAGAGCGGCGAAACAGAATGTCATTGCGTACAGTGTAGTGGTTCCTAATCGTAACATTATTCTTATCTTTCCAAAGGTGTTTAATTTCTTTCCACACATTGTCTTCGCTTTGCTCTCGTGCTATGTCCTGCAATGACGATGAAATAAAATTTTCAAATGCAACTTGCTGAATGTACATAATGCTGAAATTTGCTTTGCAGAAGTTGTTTGCTACGTCTTGCTGATTGTTGCTGAGAGAACGCGATAGTGCGTCTGCTATAACATTTTGTGTGCCGGGAATGTGAACAATCGTAAAATTAAATTCCTGTAAATAAAGTTTCCATCTGCTTAATCTGTCATGAGTGAATTTAGCCGAAAGTAAAAATTGTATAGCTCTGTGATCTGTGTAAACGGTCGTGTGTCTGCCATAAAGAAAGTGTCGAAATCTCGTAAAAGCCCATACAACACATAACGTTTCCAGTTCTGTAACAGAATAATTTCGCTCAGCAGGTGACAGAATGCGGCTTGCAAATGCGATGTTTTTAATTACTTTAGAACCATCTTCTTCAATTTCCTGAAAAATGTGTACGCCTAAAGCTGTGTTAGAACTGTCGGTGGCAATGGAAAAATTTCTGGTAAGATCTGGGTGCGATAAAAGTGGAGCATTCAACAAAGCATGTTTCAGATTCACGAATTCAGAGTGTGCTTGCTTATCCCATGACCAAATAGTGTTTTTACCTGTTAATTGGCATAATCTAGGTGTATCTAAAGCAGAGTGATGAATAAATTTACGAAAAAAGTTAATTAAGCCCAAAAAGCTGCGTGATTGTTTCTTCGTCGTAGGAACAGTAATGTCACGTAGAGCTTGAAGTTTTTCCGGACCAGGCGCAATGCCTTCTGCTGAAATTACGTGTCCAAGAAATTTTATAGAAGTTTTGCCAACATGCGATTTACTGAGGTTAACTGTAAGTCCTTGTGCATGAAAAGTTTGCAACAGTCGTTCTAAAATCATATTGTGTTCAGACCAGTTAGCATCTGCGATAAGAATGTCATCTACGTACGTCGTAATTCTGTCTTTAAGTTCTGTCGGAAGTATTGTGTTCAAACCGCGAATAAAAGCTGCAGAAGAAATGGTTAAACCGAATGGTAATTTGCAAAATTGATAACAGTCACCAAAACAGAGAAAAGCTGTGTACTTTCTGCAATTCGGATGAAGTTGAATTTGCCAAAATCCTGATTTCAAATCTAATGTGGAATAAATAGCTGTACCGTGAAATTTCTGTAGTAGTTCTTCTAATGTCTGTGGTCGATCTGTTTCATTAATAATAATGTCATTAATGTGACGTGAATCAAGTACAAGGCGAAGTGAGCCATCTTTTTTCTTAACAATATGTAGCGGGTTTATGTACGGACTAACGGCCGGTTCTATAATTCCTTGGTCGAGCATATCCTGCAATTCTTTTTTAACTTGTTCTCTATGAATATACGGAATACGGTAATGCTTTGCTTTAAATGTATCGTGCTGTTTGACTTGAAATTCATACATAAAGCCGGACATAGTACCAGGAATGTTGTCAAAAACTGGAGCTTGTTGTAAAAGAATTTTGTGTAATTGCGTGCGTTCGTCGTCTGTATTTGCACTACTTTGTTTAACTTTATCGGAAATCATCTACATTACGTCGTAGTCAGCTTCGTCTGGAATGTTATAGTTATGTACGTACGTGTCTGTGAACAATGCGGGATTACAGTCTATGTTACGTGTTGCGGAAATGACCTCTGTGCGGTTAATTGTTTGTTCTTCCGCAGATAAAGAATGCTGAAACTCTAAAGCTAATTGTACATTTTCGTCCTTCAACATTAAATAAGAATTTCGAAAATCGACCACTGCGTCGTGTTGTACCAGAAAGTTCATGCCTAAAATAACGTCTGTTGTCAATAAGGGAACAATCCAAAAATTTGAATGAAAAGTATGACCTCCAATACAAAATGATAAATGCGTCTGTAATTTAACGTCTACTCCTTTACTCGATACAGCTCCTTTTACTTTCGTTTTGCCTAATGGTAATGTGGGATAAGTATTCTCTTTGTTGCACTCATTAAAAGTCTCCTCATTTATAACTGACATACGTGATCCGGAATCAATTACTGCTGAAAATTTCGATGAACCAATTTTAATTTTGATGACAGGATGTGAAATAGTTTTCTGAACAACTGGTCTTTCCTGTAAAAGAGTGTCTCTGATGTCGTCAAACGTAATTACATTTTCGTGAACAACATTTTGCGTGTCAAAACTAGTGCTTGTGTTATTGGAAGATGCGTCCTGTACAGTATCTAGTCAGATTCTATCTGACGTGTTATTATTATCAGGAGGATGTTGTGGCATTTCTACAATCTGAACAGTTCTATTACTTCTTCCAGACGTGTTACGCTCTGGATGATACCTACTGTCGGGTTCATTCATGAGAATAGGTTCTTGTAGATAATTCTGCTGTTGGTATGACCGACTGTTGTTAGATGTACGCTGAAAATTGTCGTCATTATTTTTACGTCTGTCGTAATAGTCATTCCTATACGGTGCATTGCGATAGGAATTGAAATACTGTGTTTTCTGTACGTAGCTGTTCCTTTGCTGCCGTGCGTTACTATTTGTTGTATCAGGAACTATACGTGCACGCGGCGAAACATTAAAGCCTGGTTGACCTTGTGCATTCCATTGTTGGTTAGGTATGTTAACCGGTTGACTTTCATGCTGTTGTGGTGGAAAACGTCTATTGTTACTAAAATGTGGTTCCTGTTGCTCAAAATTTTGACGATACCGATAGTTAGAATTTTGTCTGTTACCGAAGTTCTGGTGGTTGTCAGTCCTAAAGCGTCTATCACTTCTACCATTGAAATTACGTGTCTGATCACAATTGCTGTGCGTTTGTCGGCCTTGGTTGTTATACGAAAAATTTTTGTTCACAAAGGAATAATCACATTGCTGCACTTCTAAAAGCTGCAGCAGATCTCTGAATGCCGAAATGTTTTCCTTTTGTTGACCTGTTAAAAGTGACACTCTTAATGACCGTGGTAATTTAGAGATACATAATTGAATGAGTGCGGATTCACTGTACGGTTCACTTAGGTACTGGTTCTGTTGGACCATGTACTCAAAAAATTGCGTCACACTGGGAAAATTGGAGTTCTCATAATTTGGCAAACTAATTAGTTGATCTTTAATTCCGCGCTGTGTCGTCTTCGACCAATACGCTGACAGAAAAGCATTCTGAAATTCCTCTACCGAGTAACATTGTCTCGCGATCGGCCTCATACGAGTTGCCGGTTCGCCTTCCAAAAAGCTGCAAATGAATTCAAGTTTGTGTGTAATAGGCCAAGTCGGTGGAAAGCAAAGCTAAATTGTTGTATCCAATCCAGTGGGTGAATCTGTGTTCTGTCGTTTTTAAACACTTTAAACTTTCTCACTGACAGAAAATGTTTGTAATCGAAATTATCGTCTCTGTGTAATGGAACAGGTTCAGGATTGTAGGAGAATCTATTGAACTGTGGTTGTTCGGAATCTAAGTCCCGTACTCTCTGTAGATTACTCAAATTATGCGCGCTGCGCGAGTCTGACAAATGTTCGAATAATGGCGTCTGCTGTGATGTGTTATTAACCGAAATATTTTTCATCTCTGTTACTTCTTGTTGTAAACTTGACAACTTTCTGCGCAACGTGTTATTAGACGAATCAATCTCATTAATTGTCTGCTGCAAATTTTGAAATTCAGGTGTTTGACTAAACGAAACCGGTGAAGTATCATCTGATTTATTGTCATTAGTACTTTCGATGACGTCAATACGACTGGCCAATTCATCACATTTTTCAGTCAGTATTTTAACCTGATCATCGGTTTTAGTGTCAGTGGCATTAATCTGTTTTTGCAACTTACGTGTAGTTTCGTTCAGTTCTTTAACATCAGCTTTGACGACATCGGAATCCTGTGTTAGTTCTAATTGTTCGAGTCTATCGGTCACTGTTTGAAAATCTGTTGTGTATGTGTCTGTTTTCGATTTCAGATCAGAAATTTCGTCACGTAATTCTGTGTTCGACTGTTTGATGGTATTAATTTCGTCGGACACTGTGGCAATATTGTTGTCTACATATGTTTTCGCCTTCGCAAACATTTTATGTTTGTCTTCCTGTCTCTGAGCAGTGATTGTTTCCATGACTTGACGTTTGACTTTATTTTGATCCTGAATAAATTTACGGAAACGCGTATCACTGTTTTGTATGTGAAGACTAAGACGTTCGTTAATCTGAGTGTTCTGTTGTTCGAATTTCGCGTCTATCTTTTCATCCATTGTGCGCGAAAGTTCTACCGTCATTGCTTTAAACTCGTCGCGTAATTGTGTAGCTTTTTCGGAGCATTGTTTAGCGACTGTACTGATTTCCGCTCTAAGTGTTTCTGTTGCGGCTGTTTGCAATTCCCTTAATTCCTGAGCAACAGACTTAATTTCTTCGCTATTTTTTTTTGAACACGCCTCAATTTCCTCGCGTAACTGTTCCTTAGTGTCATGACACTGCGCGGCAACGGCTCTAATTTGTTCACTTAACTGTCTGGAATTGTTGTCTAATTTTTCATTTAACTGTTCATTCTGTTCATTGAGTTGTTTAAGATCTTCTTTAAGACTGTCTTGTTTTTCATTTTGTTGTTTGACCTGTTCACTAAGTTGTCTGAGATTTACGTCATTGTTGTCTTGTTTTTCATTAAGTTTATCAATTTTTTTGTTCTGTTCACTAAATTGTTGTTGTAGCAATTTTGCCATAATTTGTTCAAAGTCAATATTAGCATTTCTATTCTCCGTGTTGCTTAGTACCGTACCTGCGATTGTCGCGTTTTGTGTGACCATTTGGTCATTCTGTACTTTACAAAAAGGATTGCTAGTCGAATGTCCACTGTCAGACATTATTTCGGAATTAAATAAATCCGTCGTACTTTGTGTATCCTGTTCATTTTCATTAGACACATTTGTGTGTTCATCACGTAAATTTAGTAAACCGGTTGTGTTAGGCGGGGCAGCGCTCATTACAATAGAGCGTCCCGCGTCATCGATTGTCGTCAAATCAACAGAGGACATAACCGAGTTCGTTTGTTCATCATTAAGACAAAACTCATCATTAGTGGTTGGAACGCATTGATTGTCAGTGAACGCAGGATTGTCATCATTACACTGCGTGTCACTAGTACTATTGGTCACGTTGTTTAAGTCGGTAATTTCGTTCATAATGCCTCGCGATACACTATTCACTGTCTTTCGCGGCATTTTCACAATAGACACAAATATTCACAAAAGAAATAAGCACAATGCAAAAGCAACACACAAATACAACAGAGCAACGAATTGCCGATGATCTGAGGAAAGAAAGTCACAAGATTAGTAAAAGCGTTGCGCCAAATTCTAATTATATTTAAGCAATAAGAGCAGATATCTCACTGTTTTTCAAAAGAATCTCAACGAAATACGATCCTGGACCGGGTGTCGCCAAGTGTAACCTCCCCACAGAAATTTCAATGACAATATTTATTAGTAATGGAGCCAGACCTAAGTGTAAGCTCCCCAGAGAAATTTAATGACAAAGACAATTAAATAAAAATTAGCTATCTGACCCAAGTATAAGTTTCTCATAAAATGAAAGTCAATTCAGTGATAATAAAATCTCAGTGACAATGAAAATGCAAATAGACCGAAATGTCAGTCTTTGGCCCTGTGCAAAAATCAGAATAAATTTCTTACCTTAGTATAACTGCATGTGAAATATCTGCTCTTATTCTGCGCCACAGCTTGGAGGAAATGCATCGCAATAATTAATTTTTTTTTTGAAGTAAACTGAAACTTTTGTTTGAAGGAAATGGAAGGAAATCGAATGATTCTTTTGTTAGAAATTGCTTTGAAATAAAAATTATTATTGGGGGCGATTCTTACACAAATTAGTTACAGTTAATTTACATCATTAGCTAAGCGCAATGCTGCTTAATAATATACCTTGTCCTGAATCTCGACCATTGCGGTGCCGACGCCCGCCGACTGCTCTGGGCTACCACTACTGACAGACTCCTCTTCGCTGCTACTACCGACAGACTCCTGTTCGCTACTGTACTGCTACAGCGCTATCGCGCTACTGCACGCAACAGAGCTGAACATGCTCTCTGGTCAGAGATTTTTACCATGCCTCACCATCGCTGCCATCGAGTACATACGCCTTTCAGTGTGTGTGTGTGTATGTGTGTGTGTGTGTATCTATATACAATCCTGGAAATGGAAAAAAGAACACATTGACACCGGTGTGTCAGACCCACCATACTTGCTCCGGACACTGCGAGAGGGCTGTACAAGCAATGATCACACGCACGGCACAGCGGACACACCAGGAACCGCGGTGTTGGCCGTCGAATGGCGCTAGCTGCGCAGCATTTGTGCACCGCCGCCGTCAGTGTCAGCCAGTTTGCCGTGGCATACGGAGCTCCATCGCAGTCTATAACACTGGTAGCATGCCGCGACAGCGTGGACGTGAACCGTATGTGCAGTTGACGGACTTTGAGCGAGGGCGTATAGTGGGCATGCGGGAGGCTGGGTGGACGTACCGCCGAATTGCTCAACACGTGGGGCGTGAGGTCTGCACATTACATCGATCTTGTCGCCAGTGGTCGGCGGAAGGTGCACGTGCCCGTCGACCTGGGACCGGACCGCAGCGACGCACAGATGCACGCCAAGACCGTAGGATCCTACGCAGTGCCGTAGGGAACCGCACCGCCACTTCCCAGCAAATTAGGGACACTGTTGCTCCTGGGGTATCGGCGAGGACCATTCGCAACCGTCTCCATGGAGCTGGGCTACGGTCCCGCACACCGTTAGACCGTCTTCCGCTCACGCCCCAACATCGTGCAGCCCGCCTCCAGTGGTGTCGCGACAGGCGTGAATGGAGGGACGAATGGAGACGTGTCGTCTTCAGCGATGAGAGTCGCTTCTGCCTTGGTGCCAATGATGGTCGTATGCGTGTTTGGCGCCGTGCAGGTGAGCGCCACAATCAGGACTGCATACGACCGAGGCACACAGGGCCAACACCCGGCATCATGGTGTGGGGAGCGATCTCCTACACTGGCCGTACACCACTGGTGATCGTCGAGGGGACACTGAATAGTGCACGGTACATCCAAACCGTCATCGAACCCATCGTTCTACCATTCCTAGACCGGCAAGGGAACTTGCTGTTCCAACAGGACAATGCACGTCCGCATGTATCCCGTGCCACCCAACGTGCTCTAGAAGGTGTAAGTCAACTACCCTGGCCAGCAAGATCTCCGGATCTGTCCCCCATTGAGCATGTTTGGGACTGGATGAAGCGTCGTCTCACGCGGTCTGCACGTCCAGCACGAACGCTGGTCCAACTGAGGCGCCAGGTGGAAATGGCATGGCAAGCCGTTCCACAGGACTACATCCAGCATCTCTACGATCGTCTCCATGGGAGAATAGCAGCCTGCATTGCTGCGAAAGGTGGATATACACTGTACTAGTGCCGACATTGTGC